>NC_081230.1:10198142-10475642 GCF_902713425.1 Acipenser ruthenus
ACCACACTGCCTCCAGCCTGCACACTGAAGACAAGACCACACTGCCTCCATCCTGCACACTGAAGACAAGACCACACTGCCTCCAGCCTGCACACTAAAGACAAGACCACACTGCCTCCAGCCTGCACACTGAAGACAAGACCACACTGCCTCCAGCCTGCGCACTGAAGACAAGACCACACTGCCTCCAGCCTGCACACTGAAGACAAGACCACACTGCCTCCAGCCTGCGCACTGAAGACAAGACCACACTGCCTCCAGCCTGCACACTGAAGACAAGACCACACTGCCTCCAGCCTGCGCACTGAAGACAAGACCACACTGCCTCCAGCCTGCGCACTGAAGACAAGACCACACTGCCTCCAGCCTGCACACTGAAGACAAGACCACACTGCCTCCAGCCTGCACACTGAAGACAAGACCACACTGCCTCCAGCCTGCACACTGAAGACAAGACCACACTGCCTCCAGCCTGCACACTGAAGACAAGACCACACTGCCTCCAGCCTGCGCACTGAAGACAAGACCACACTGCCTCCAGCCTGCGCACTGAAGACAAGACCACACTGCCTCCCACTCCCCTGGTGTACCAAAGAACGGGTGTGTATATAGACAGGAAGGCTCTGATTGAGATATTGGCTAGGTGGGGACTCTATTTTGGGGGTGCTGGTAGCCGGAGCGCCCCCCTGCTTGGTGATAGACGCAGCAGATCCAGGGCTCCCCTGTGGGTCACAGTTCAGACAGCAGTGACCTTGTGACCCAGAGGTGAGGCTGCCCCCCCCCCCCCCCCCCCAGAGCTCCTGACACCCTGAGGTTATTAGTGAACAGTAATGACCTCTTCATTGCCAAAGTTACCCCTGGGGTGGGGGGGGGGTGTCTGGGGAAGCCAGGTGCGAGTGGCACTCTCACACTGCGCACATTCCTTAAGGGTTGACCTGGATTTCTTTACAAACTGCTGCACGTTTTGTTGTGGAGCAACAAAAAAACTTTTTTAGAGCTCTCTCACTTCTCCTTGCTGTCGCCTCCCTCCCTCCCTCCTGCGTGTGCTGCTTGTTTAGAGCTTCAATTCAGCTGCGATGGTTTGAAGATGAAGACATTTGCAAAAATGCGCAAAGCACAGGAGGCAGCGACAGCAGGGAGAAGGCTGGTAAAATTGGCAGGTGCTCTCGCGCACTTTCACGAACCCCAGCTTATTTTAATGATCAAAACTGCGGCTGATCGAAACGCTGCCGTCCTTGAACTCTGTCTCTGTGGTGTAGCAGTAGCTTTGGATGGTGCAGATCCAGCGAGAAGAAGAACTGATACTGTCCCAGGATATGGAGTTATGCAGTAACAGGGTCAGGCAGACAGATGTTCCCCGCTTTGCAAAGCCTGTGCTTTTACAAGAATACACTTCAGCCTGGTCAGTCTGCTGTCTGTTTGTTTGAAGTGGCTTTGAAATAAAGTGCCATGCTCTGCACAATACGCGCAGGGTTGGGTAACAATAACGCATTAAAGCCACTTCAAGACTATTAACAACCGACCTGAGTGACAAAGGGCCATGGACAGCGGATAAATGGCTCAGGGACCCAATTAACCTCTCCGGGGCTCTCTGTGGTATAGAAAGGAGGCCAGCGACAGATTACACAGACCCCCAACTCCCAGCAAACAAAAAAAAACAAACCATACACTCTTTTATAGTCCTGACCCAATAAAAGGGTTGTTTCCTGGACGGTCACGAACCATAAACCTTTAAAAAAAAAAAAAAAAAAAAAAAAGTCTTTAAAACAGGAGAGAGAGGAGTGAGAGTTCTTAAAGAAATGTTTGGGAGATGTAAACAACGCAGCAAAAAAAAAAAAAAAAACGCAACATGCTGTCAATTTTATGGGTAATAAAATTTCAAAGGAACTAAAGTCTATTAATACCCAGGGAAAAATGTTGGCAGTGTGTTCTGGAATCCAGTCCCTTCTATCTCTGTTTCCCTTTCTCACGCTCTCCCCCCAACCCCCCCCCCCCCTGCTGCTGGACAGAGTGACTCAAACCTTCAGGACCCAGGAGCCATGTGGAGGGGACTCCAGCCTTTTCAGGTACCTGCACCCCTGCTCTACCGCAGCATGCTTAGGCTTCAGGTACCTGCTCCCCTGCTCTACCGCAGCATGCTGAGGCTTCAGGTACCCGCTCCCCTGCTCTACCGCAGCATGCTGAGGCTTCAGATACCCGCACCCCTGCTCTACCAGAGCATGCTGAGGCTTCAGGTACCCACGCCCCTGCTCTACCGCAGCATGCTGAGGCTTCAGGTACCCGCACCCCTGCTCTACCAGAGCATGCTGAGGCTTCAGGTACCCACGCCCCTGCTCTACCGCAGCATGCTGAGGCTTCAGGTACCCGCACCCCTGCTCTACCCGAGCATGCTGAGGCTTCAGGTACCCACGCCCCTGCTCTACCGCAGCAGCTGAGGCTTCAGGTACCCACGCCCCTGCTCTACCGCAGCATGCTTAGGCTTCAGGTACCTGCGCCCCTGCTCTACCGCAGCATGCTGAGGCTTCAGGTACCCGCACCCCTGCTCTACCAGAGCATGCTGAGGCTTCAGGTACCTGCTCCCCTGCTCTACCGCAGCATGCTGAGGCTTCAGGTACCCACGCCCCTGCTCTACCGCAGCATGCTGAGGCTTCAGGTACCCGCACCCCTGCTCTACCAGAGCATGCTGAGGCTTCAGGTACCCACGCCCCTGCTCTACCGCAGCATGCTGAGGCTTCAGGTACCCGCACCCCTGCTCTACCCGAGCATGCTGAGGCTTCAGGTACCCACGCCCCTGCTCTACCGCAGCAGCTGAGGCTTCAGGTACCCACGCCCCTGCTCTACCGCAGCATGCTTAGGCTTCAGGTACCTGCGCCCCTGCTCTACCGCAGCATGCTGAGGCTTCAGGTACCCGCGCCCCTGCTCTACCAGAGCATGCTGAGGCTTCAGGTACCCGCACCCCTGCTCTACCAGAGCATGCTGAGGCTTCAGGTACCCGCACCCCTGCTCTACCAGAGCATGCTGAGGCTTCAGGTACCCGCACCCCTGCTCTACCAGAGCATGCTGAGGCTTCAGGTACCTGCTCCCCTGCTCTACCGCAGCATGCTGAGGCTTCAGATACCCGCTCCCCTGCTCTACCGCAGCATGCTGAGGCTTCAGGTACCCGCACCCCTGCTCTACCGCAGCATGCTGAGGCTTCAGGTACCCGCTCCCCTGCTCTACCAGAGCATGCTGAGGCTTCAGGTACCCGCGCCCCTGCTCTACCGCAGCATGCTGAGTCTTCAGGTACCCGCACCCCTGCTCTACCAGAGCATGCTGAGGCTTCAGGTACTCGCGCCCCTGCTCTACCAGAGCATGCTGAGGCTTCAGGTACCCGCGCCCCTGCTCTACCAGAGCATGCTGAGGCTTCAGGTACCCGCGCCCCTGCTCTACCAGAGCATGCTGAGGCTTCAGGTACCCGCGCCCCTGCTCTACCAGAGCATGCTGAGGCTTCAGGTACCCGCGCCCCTGCTCTACCGCAGCATGCTGAGGCTTCAGGTACCCGCGCCCCTGCTCTACCGCAGCATGCTGAGGCTTCAGGTACCCGCTCCCCTGCTCTACCAGAGCACGCTGAGGCTTCAGGTACCCGCACCCCTGCTCTACCAGAGCATGCTGAGGCTTCAGGTACCCGCTCCCCTGCTCTACCGCAGCACACTGAGGCTTCAGGTACCCGCGCCCCTGCTCTACTGCAGCATGCTGAGGCTTCAGGTACCCGCACCCCTGCTCTACCAGAGCATGCTGAGGCTTCAGGTACCCGCACCCCTGCTCTACTGCAGCATGCTGAGGCTTCAGGTACCCGCACCCCTGCTCTACCAGAGCATGCTGAGGCTTCAGGTACCCGCACCCCTGCTCTACCAGAGCATGCTGAGGCTTCAGGTACCCGTGCCCCTGCTCTACCAGAGCATGCTGAGGCTTCAGGTACCCGCGCCCCTGCTCTACCAGAGCACGCTGAGGCTTCAGGTTCAGAGACAAAAACCTGGGCTCCCCAGTACAATACTTCCGTCAGAGGAACTAGAAACCAGGAATGCAATTCTCACCCCCCCCCCCCCCCCCCCAACCCCCACCACCCATCAAAGATCCACCCACAGACTCTTTAAAGAGGAATACCACGGGCTCCTGTGAATTCGGGAAGCTAGTAAAAAAAATAAAAAATAAAAAAACTTCAGGTTCTCAGTTCTGGCACTGAAGAAATCCCACGAGGAGCTCCTGTCCATAGAACAGGACTCTGAGAAGCTGAGCACCGCGAGAGCTGACTCTGAGTTACACAATAAAAGTCTCACCCAGCTGAGGCACTGCTTTTACTATCATGGGGAGGTGGGTTTTACTGCCCTGGAGGAGGCATAGAGGCACACAGAGGTGAACTGGCATGGAGGTCATATATTAGTCCCAGCTCTCTTTATATATAAAAAGATTTTCAAAAGTAATCTCTGTACACACATCCCTCATTTCCTTACCGTGTGCACGATGAGATCTCACAAGTCGTGATGTTTTCACAGCACTACGGGTGTGTGACGCTTGCAGATCATTTCAACCTTATTTTAAACCCTGTAGTGATAAACGCTTTCAACAAATGCACCTGCAAACTAACCAGCACCCAAAGGGGCTGTGCGTCTCGGATCCTTCCGTTCACTATACTGAAAATGAAATGGGGTTTATTAACTGCTAAGGACAGCTCACCGTCAATGCATTTAGTTGTTTTGTTTTTTTTTATACTGTGCAGAACGTGGCCTCTTTTACAAGGTATTAAGCAGGGAAATTATTGTACTGAATACATGCATGCTTGTTTAATTGAAATGGCTGTGAACGGAGGGTGACTTGGGCGGCTCTGTCCTAGAAAGTGAACTGCAGCAACACTGATGGAAATGCATCACATTCCACGACGTTTCGATGCTATCTGCTTTTCTTTTAGCACCGTTCTGGAGTATGTGTTCCACGGTACGCCACTTCCAGACAAACTGCCCACTCCAGAGTGCCGTGACGTGGTCAGAATACCCCCAGTGGAAAAGCAGGTCCTTAGTGTTTTAAAAGGACGGTGAACTGCAACCGAGAATCCAGCGACCACCGGGCTACAAATCTTGAAGAGACACCCTGGGACCCCTGAGCAGTCTACATGTGGAGGAAGCTACAGGTGCATGAAGGGTACAGGATACAGGGGGAGGCCATCCGGGTCAAAAAACGAGTGGGGTGGGGCTCGATTAGGGCGCTGTTTGAACATTGAGCACTAGGCGGCGCTCTGTCTTGAAAGCTTTTCAAAATGATTCGCACCCCTGGTTCAATAGCAGCTGGTTTCATCAGGCAGTACCGCTGAACACTTTTATACAGAGAGTAACGCACACAGTGTGGACTTTCAACCACTGAAGGGGGTTGCTTACTAGAAACCTCCTTCTGCATAGATTGGAGCGCACTACACTACCCGGGCTGCCCATCCAGTTCATTCAGTATAAGCACTACTGCATACGTGTGCTTCCCCATGCCTGCCCATAGTAAAAGCACAGCACTGTGTAATAAAGCACAGCTGAAGCATGGTAAAGCAGAGGCAAGCATTGAGAAGGAAGTGTGAGGTATGGTAAAGCATGTTTATAAAAATGACAATAACAGCGTAAACTATCATAAATAAGTACTATATCAGTGGGGTGAGAAGAAAACTGCAAAACAATAACGTGTTGAACTTTTATAAGAGGCAGAGCAAGCCCGAGGCCCCATGCAGGCACGGTGACTCCGCATATTTCAGCACAAGGCGCTGCAGTTCTGCACCCTGCTAGAGCAGAGAGGAGCCGCGCACCGTGCCGGCCGGCCCCACGCTTGAGCGGTGAACAGAGCTGGAGAAATAAACCCGTCCGAACTCCACGCACTTCATCCCGGGATTTACAGCCTGCCTGCCCGCCCGCCTGTCCGCAGCTGGGTCTGGCTGCTGATTAATGCATCAAATCGCTGGCAACTGTTGTACAGCGGCCAGCGCGCATTCATTACGAGTGCTGCACGCTCTGCCACGCATGTGTGGGGTGCAAAGACATTGTATACAAACAAGCCGACAGAAGTGCTGAATAATGCAGAAGGCGGCTGGCAGCTGGCATGCTTCCGTGCGCGCATTGTGAGGCTGCTGATGGCAACGGTACAACATGAACAATGCAACATGGTTAGCGGGAGAGTCCAACGCGTCAGCCCAGCGCAAGCTATAACACGTTAGATGCAGTAAGCACGTTACACCTAGACATTTGTATTGCAAAGCAGTTTAAATTCAACGAATCCTCAAGCTTACAGCTTTGTCAAAGGACGCTGCTGCTTTCGTGACAGCACTGAGTGTAAAGCGAGTAATACATTCACGCAGGGTTTATTTATGCATTCAAATGGGAAGACACGCAGCCCAGCGGAGGAGCGGTTACTATAGCGAGAGGTTCTGCAGCACAACCCTGCCGTTGTTCTCTCTTGCAATGGATTAGTTTAGGTTAGCCTCGTGGTTTAACCTCGCTGTGGGGCCGCACTCCGTCAGTCCCGCAGTGTCTTGCTGACGTTTCTATAAAATGCCTGTATTTTTTATTGTTATCGACAACATTATGGTGTTATTTATCCATGTTATATGCATGTTGCCTGTCCACACACGCACACGCACACGCACACGCATTAAGTTTCCGTATTGAGGTTTAAAAGCTACACTTTAATGATGGGAGCAACACGTCAAAACTCAGCAACAAAATATCCGAAACACACACGACACAGCAGCCAGAACGAAGGCAAGTCCGCAAGCTGTACGATGATATGAACTGAAACCGCTCCATATATTTAACACACCGTGCAGCAGAGTCAGTGACAGCCCAGTCTGAGGAATAAACAAACCGGTAAGTATCTCTGTTTCCCTGCAGCGCCGCTCGTTTCCAACAAGACAGGGATAAACAATGAAACAACGAAGGAAAAATACGCGCACCGGCAAACATGAAAGACCCAAAACAGAAGAACTGCATGAATATGCACTGGAGAGGAGAGGAGAGGAGAGGAGGGGGCGGGGAATGCGTGAAATACACAGCTGCAGAATGCAAGAAAACACTAATTAAACCATGTGTATAGACAGAGGAGCTGCATTCTTAATATTAGAAAACCGATCACATCAAATCAAGCAGCGACTCGAGAACTTGGGAAGCGGTTATATGGTTCAGGTATAACAGGGTATTTAATTACAAAGTATTGCATAATGTAATAATGTGTGTATAGATAGATAGATAGATAGATAGATAGATAGATAGATAGATAGATAGATAGATAGGTAGGTAGATAGATAGATAGATAGATAGATAGATAGATAGACACACTGACTGACACACTGGCACATGCATTGGGTGACAGCGTCTGTCTGACAGGACGTGTACAGCACATGATCCCAAAGGCACGTATTAATAGAAGCGTAAAAAGAATCAAAGTATTGCAAAGTAAATCGCACGACCGGTTTAATTGTTATTTGAACGGTTTATCAATTTGCAATTATGCCTTTACCATTTTTTTCATAATAATAATAATAATAATAATAATAATAATAATAATAATAATAATAATAATAATAATAATAATAATAATGATAATGATAATAATGCATGCAGACAGCGACAGAAGCAGGTACACTCTTTAGCTAGAATGCAATCCAACAATGTGAACAGAACTTGCGCACGCAGCATGATGACACGCCGAGCCGGTGCACTCACGTTCTGAAGCCATGGTGATGACGGTCTCGGTGGTGGCGTGGTACTCGTCCTCTTCCATCAAGTCCTCTTGCAAGGACGCGTCCCCCTGGAAGTCCTGGTGGTCCAGAAGTTGCTGGAGCGGAGGGGCCTTGGGCAGCAGCTGGTTGGCCACTTCCCGGCTGATGTTGGGCGCTTGCTTGAGCCTCAGTTTGCTCAGGATCTGGGACTTGATGGTTTCCAGCCTCAGCACTTTGCTGTGCTCCCTCCACATGCACGCCGGGCACTCCTGGGCAGCGGGCTCCTCGGCATCGACCAGCAGCCCGTCCGCTGCCGTGGATCCCTCTCTCCGCGGCGGCACGGGTAGGTCCTGCGGCTGGGGTAAGCTCGGCTCGTCGCTCTCTGACAATCCCAGTGAGATAAGCAGCGTCAAACACAGGACAAAGTTAGACTTGGGCATGGTGAGCCGAATAATATCCGAATCTGATTTACTTTACAAAAACACACACAAAAAAAAAAAAAAACCCAAGGGAATCAGCCACTCCCTACCTGCGCTCGCGTGCCTATTATTATGCTAATAATAGTGATAACAATACAATAATGAATAATGATGATAGCACTGAAAAAAAAAAAAAAAAAAAACTCTTTCAAATAATAACAACAGCAGCAAAGTTTTCTCTTCTCGTTGCTTTTTTTTCGTTTTGCTTTTCTGGGGTTTATAAAATAGATCAAATTTGAATAAAATAAAATAAAACCTCTCTCTCTCGCTATCTCTCTCTCTTTCTCTGTATATATGTATAAAAAGAGATCTGGTTGGAGGTGTGTGTGAATGGAAAGTGGTTGCAGGCGATGCTTTAGAAGTGCTCCTCTTTTTATATCGCAGCTGCTCAGTGTCGTACGGAAACTCCATTGGCTGCACAGCAACAAAAGACTCCTGTAAAGAGCCGTCACCGAGTCAAGGGAGAGCGGAGAGGGAGAGAGGGAGAGGGAGAGGGAAAGCGGAGAGGGAGAGGGAGAGGGAGAGGGAGAGGGGAGACAGAGAGGGGAGAGGGGAGAGGGAGACAGAGAGGGAGAGAGGGAGACAGAGAGGGAGAGAGGGAGACAGAGAGGGAGAGGGGAGAGGGAGAGGGAGAGGGAGAGGGAGACGGAGAGGGGAGAGGGAGAGGGGAGAGAGAGAGGGGAGAGGGAGAGGGAGAGGGGAGAGGGAGAGGGGAGAGGGAGAGGGAGACGGAGAGGGAGAGGGGAGGGAGACGGAGAGCAGAGAGGGAGAGAGAGAGGGAGAGTGGGGGAGAGGGAGAGGGAGAGGGAGACAGAGAGGGAGAGGGAGACAGAGAGGGGAGAGGGGAGAAGGGGAGAGGGAGAGGGAGAGGGGAGAGGGAGAGAGGAGAGGGAGAGGGCAGAGGGAGACAGAGAGGGGAGAGAGGGAGACAGAGAGGGGAGAGAGAGAGAGGAGGGAGGGAGAGGGGAGAGGGGAGAAAGGGAGAGGGGGAGAGGGGAGAAAGGGAGAGGGGAGGGAAGGGAGAGGGGAGGGAGAGGGGAGAAAGGGAGAGGGGAGGGAAGGGAGAGGGGAGGGAGAGGGGAGAAAGGGAGAGGGGGAGAGGGGAGAAAGGGAGAGGGGAGGGAGAGGGGAGAAAGGGAGAGGGAGATTTCTCACCTCTATTAAAAAAACAAAAATGATAATTTAGTGTGTAAAACTTTGAGAAAATCAAATACGTATTTATTTATTTAGTAAATGTCAACAGAAGACGTTACGTTGCAATATTTTACAGGCATATTAAGGTATCTTAATCCTATTACATTATTGGTCAAAAGTATTTGTGTATATATTTGTAAAATCATGTCCAAAAGGCAGACTCTACGATTATATCAACTCTTCTGGTTTGACATAAATGCTTCTAAAATAAATAAATAAATAAATAAATAATAATAATAATAATAATAATAATAATAAAACGAAATATACCTTGTCAGGATAAACACGTTTATTTTAAACATATACATTTGGTGTAGATTTATTTAAAACAAAGCATATAAAATACTTCCTGTAGAAAGAAGCCAACAAAAACAACAAACTGCAAAGCCGCAAAAAAAAAGGGTCAGAGTCTCGATTGATTCGGAGCCCGCATTGCTGTTCTGAACCGCTGACCTTTCCCGTGTCGAATGCTGTAAACGTGTGTTTCTCAACCGCGGCCTGTTTCTCCTCATTTGATACAGTATTTATGTGCGGGGCTCTTCACGGCTTGACCTCGGGCTGCAAGCATACACCACTCTCACATCTGCGCCACGCTTGTCTTAAAAATGTAGCTGACAAATCATTTGAGTTAAATCGCGTTTTGTTTTCGTTTGCTCCTTGTGCCTGGAACTACTTATCCCGCCGACCTCTGGACCGAGTGTCGCCACCTTTGGAGCGGGTGAAGCCGGTACAGCTGGTGGGCAATTACGGTTCGGAGCAATGATTGCCAACGGGGTCTTTCGAAACAGGAAATTCAACGCAGTGCAAATAACTCCCAACAGGCACTAAAGACAAGTGGGTTTTAATGGCAGGTTTGAGTGCAGGGCACGTCCAGATCTATGCAATGAAATGTGATATTGCAATAATGGTGACGTCAATACCCTGTAGGATTCCCCTGCGATTGAGCGGGTTGATCCAGCGAGTTTTACCCTTTAACTGTGGGTCGTTCCCTGTCGTGAAACTCACTGCTGTCTGAAACAGTACGTCCAATATTTTGGGAATACGACTTCTATTGCATAGCATTTTCATTCATTCCAGGTTTTACTACGAGCTTGAAGATTCACTGTAGATTCACTCTCCCTGTGCAGCAGGTATTAGGGACCCCACATCCTGACCCCCCCACACTGTAGATTCACTCTCCCTGTGTAGCAGGTATTAGGGACCCCACATCCTGACCCCCCCACACTGTAGATTCACTCTCCCTGTGCAGCAGGTATTAGGGACCCCACATCCTGACCCCCCCACACTGTAGATTCACTCTCCCTGTGCAGCCGGTATTAGGGACCCCACATCCTGACCCCCCCACACTGTAGATTCACTCTCCCTGTGCAGCAGGTATTAGGGACCCCACATCCTGATACCCCCACACTGTAGATTCACTCTCCCTGTGTAGCAGGTATTAGGGACCCCACATCCTGACACCCCACACTGTAGATTCACTCTCCCTGTGCAGCAGGTATCAGGGACCCCACATCCTGACCCCCCCACACTGTAGATTCACTCTCCCTGTGCAGCAGGTATTAGGGACCCCACATCCTGACACCCCCACACTGTAGATTCACTCTCCCTGTGCAGCAGGTATTAGGGACCCCACATCCTGACACCCCCACACTGTAGATTCACTCTCCCTGTGCAGCAGGTATTAGGGACCCCACATCCTGACACCCCCACACTGTAGATTCACTCTCCCTGTGTAGCAGGTATTAGGGACCCCACATCCTGACACCCCCACACTGTAGATTCACTCTCCCTGTGCAGCAGGTATCAGGGACCCCACATCCTGACCCCCCCACACTGTAGATTCACTCTCCCTGTGCAGCAGGTATTAGGACCCCACATCCTGACACCCCCACACTGTAGATTCACTCTCTCTGTGTAGCAGGTATTAGGACCCCACATCCTGACACCCCACACTGTAGATTCACTCTCCCTGTGCAGCAGGTATTAGGGACCCCACATCCTGACACCCTCACACTGTAGATTCACTCTCTCTGTGTAGCAGGTATTAGGGACCCCACATCCTGACACCCCCACACTGTAGATTCACTCTCCCTGTGTAGCAGGTATTAGGGACCCCACATCCTGACACCCCCACACTGTAGATTCACTCTCTCTGTGTAGCAGGTATTAGGACCCCACATCCTGACACCCCACACTGTAGATTCACTCTCCCTGTGCAGCAGGTATTAGGGTCGCACAGAGAGATTCCTGGTGCGTTAAGTGAATGTACAGATTGGTTGAAAGCTTGGACCTCACCACAGTGAAAGAGTTTGACCAGCGGAAATAAAGAAGGGTTGAATTAGAGCAGATTGCCATGGAAAGCCAAAGCAGCTCGAGATGACACGGAAGTCAAACCTCCGGCAGTCGGCATGTTGGGGCGCTGGTGCCCCCTGCAGGTGGTGCTCTGAAAGAGTATCTAGCGCGTCCCACAACGTTATCCGAATCGCCGAGACAAATATTCGAATATTCGAACTGAAAAACGACAACGTTCGTAATCGTTCAAATAGATCGTCCAAAAAAAGATACCGTGCAAATGAACCCAGTGCATGAATGAAACGAATAGCACGCGTTCTAGTGCACAGAAGCGCGCTCCTGTCCTTTCTTTAATAGAGTCAAAAGCTGACTTGCTTGAATGGAATTTGCGATTCTGGATCATCTATTCGTGGGAGCTGTGCCGCCCACAGAAATGTTCTGTCCTGGGACAAGTTTATAAGTCAGCGCCCCTCCCCACTGAGACGAGATTATTTCAAAGTCTTTGCTGCGGTTATTCATTTTAAAAGCTTGCGCACAACAACCGGCACATTGTTGGACCCAAGGGATGCATTTCCCCACGGGGGGGGGGGGGCATTTTTCTCACATTACGCTTGTGTTACATTCGTTTTTCCTCTCAGCTGTAAAGCTGGATCATTTGACACGTCACCTCAGACAGGGGTCGGACTCTGAATGCAGCGAGCCACTGGTGGCGAGTGACGCAGCCCATCCTACAGAGAGGAGATGAACATGTCATACAACCTTAACCGGGAGGTAGCCCCTCAGATGAACTGTCCTACCCCGTCCGCAGCCTATTACGAGGGGTATGAGCGCCCCCGTGTGGTAACATTGTTAATAAAACTACAGACGCAGCGGCTGCTTTTTTTTTTTGACAGACCCACGGAAAGCGATGGGAAAAGCGACGGTAAATTAGAAAGCAGGCTATACAATGCGCATGCGCAGTTCAAAACGATAACAGAATTAGCATCGTCATCGATATCGTTATTATTGTGCTGACGACATCAACGTGCTTTTAGTTGGGTTCATTTTTTCCCCCTGTAAAATAAGGTTTTAAAGCAAACGCTCGCTTTTTTTTTTTTTTTTTTAGTTCATTGAAAACATTTTTTTTTTGTACAGAGAGCAAACTGGGGTTTTAAAAAAAATAGTAAATATAAAAAGTATTATTTTTGTTCGTTTGTTTGTTTTACCAACATATATCTAAAAATAATAACTAACCCGTGGAGCTAATTGCTATGGCAACTGTCCTGTAAAAGTGACTTCACAAGGATGCGCCGGAGCCGGAAAAGCCTTACCAATGAAACCCCTCTATTCACGCAGCGGCGGCGTTCCAAATGACGTAGCTTCCGGCGTCGCTCTCTCTGTGTGTGTTTTTTTTTCTTTAATTCTCCCCCCTCTCAGTGATGGCGGCTTCGTTTCCCTGTCCTTCTTCAGAGAACGGAAAATGGTATTTCACAAGGGAGCAGCTCGAGAATAGCCCGTCCCGCCGTGCGGGTTTAGACCCAGACAAGGAGCTTTCTTACCGCCAGCAGGCTGCGAACCTCCTTCAAGACATGGGGCAGCGACTCAATGTGTATCTTTTCTTGTGGCCGGGGAGCCGGTTTAGCGGCGCGGAGACAGCGAGGCGGCGTTTTAAAGACTGTCTTGGTAACTCCCTCTCTGTCTACGAGGCCGGGCTGGGGTTTATAAAGGTTAATAAAGGTGTCATTCGCCCCCCTTGGCCTCTCTGACAGCCGAGCATCTTGCGAGACCGGCTGGGTTTCCTGCGGGGTCGCCGCCGCGGCGCTGGTTGCTAAGGCCTCTGTTGCGCCGAGCTTAATCTGAGGCCGTAGCCGGGCCTGGTGGGAGTTTCGCGTCGTGTTCAATAAATACTTTGTTTTATCGGCGGCCAGACACGTAAAGGATTCAAATAAGTGGATCTGTACCAGTTTTTATATCTGAATAAGGGTTTTTTATTTTGTGTATTTATATTTAACGCGGTTAAACTGGGCTTGTGTCGTGTTTTGTAGTCGTGTGGTGCCGGTGGTTAGATTGTAAATCTTACCCAAAAACTGTGAGAAGAATTTATTATTACTCCCCTGACAGACAGGCGTTGGTTTTGTAGTTTTTTAAACGATGGGTTTAGTAATGTAAAGCACACTTTATAATTTAAGACGCTCTGTTTAAAATACAGTGAAGACGTAGCATATAGTAATATCACCATCAAGTTCAGTTTTGCGGTTTATTTTCTTATGTCCGCTGAATGGTGTTTGGGAGGCATACCTGCATTCATATATCTCGTTGCTATCAATGTGTTAGTTGTACGTGGATTTGTAGTTGAGCGATCTCTAGTAATGTTTCGCAGTGCTGTACTTGGCTATCTGATGCACTAGTAGTGTAGTTAACACGTTACACAGTGGAGATCGCAGTGTGCGCTATGCACATGTTATTGGTATTATATTATATTAGGTTACTTATTGACGTCGCATATTTCTGCCAGTGTTAGGTGGTTTGTGTTTTATTTACGCCTATTGTTAAGAGATTAGGGGAACATGTATTCATTTGCTCCTTGATAAATGTGTGCTTTTTAAATTCAGTGCTTATCGCGTTAAGTGATTTTGTGTGTGCCCGGAGGTTGCAAAACCATGCTTTTTTTGTTTTGTTTTTAAATTGTAGTTTTTTTTTTTATTCTAGTCACTGAGCTCCTTGGTATTTTGCAGTTGTCAGAATGTAAGATCATGTGTTTTTGCAAATAGACAAAGTTCCCAAAAAGATAAGCTTTTGCTTAAGAGCATAAAGGCAGAATGGAAATTACAATTCTAAAATACAAGGATGGAAATGGGAGTCCCATTTGATCCGTTCCGGGTTTTGCTATGAATTTAATAACCCTGAGCTTGTTACCTAAACACTGCGGCTGATCAAGCTCATAGTAAAACCTGGAATGAGTGAAATGGCAATGCAATAGGAGTCTTTATTTCCATCACCTGAAGTATAGCATAGCTGAATAAGGTGTATAATTGTGATTACAATCAGTTTTATTTTTGGAGGACTTGAATGAAAGGGGCAATTAATGCAAAAGGCACTGGAACTTAAAACCAAGTGGTACTAATTGTTGTGTTAGGGTATGGGAAGAAGTGAAAGAAACACCTGTTTGTTTTCTCATTAGGTGACCGTGGCTTGTGGTTTCCTGGGTGGCACTAAGGGGGGTGTGCAGTAAGCTCTCTCTCTCAGAATGGTGACTAATCACAGGGTTATCTTTGTTTCATGATCTAAATCTTAGGCAAAACAGTACACCACGCTGGAGCGTTTATAGTAAACTGTGAGATCGTGGAATGACAGTCCAAGGTACGAAGGGGAGGTTTATAATCTTTACAGGAGACTGGGTTTCATGATGGATGCATTGAGGAGGATGGCAGTGTGTGGCTCTTTCACAGTGTGCAGGGTAATTGGATACACATAATTCTACCATGACAGTAATATACAGAGTGATAGATTGTGATTGATAATGTGCTTCTGGATTTTAGTCAAACACACACATGGACTGTATCAGAAAGCATGCAGCATGAATGGCATTTCCACCCTTTTAATTCTGTCCAAAAAATAAATAAAAACCCCCACATTACAGGAGGCTGTGTGGTCGAGTGGTTAAAGAAACGGGCTTGTAACCAGAAGGTCCCCGGTTCAAATCCCACCTCAACCACTGACTCATTGTGTGACCCTGAGCAAGTCACTTCACCTCCTTGTGCTCCGTCTTTCGGGTGAGACGTAATTGTAAGTGACTCTGCAGCTGATGCATAGTTCACACACCCTAGTCTCTGTAAGTCGCCTTGGATAAAGGCGTCTGCTAAATAAACAAATAATAATTTTTACCTTGAATGTCCTTTTAGTCTTCCCCCCCCTCTCCTCTCAATACACATACACATCTGCCTTCCAGTCCAGAACATGACACTAACTCTCCACTGTGCCACCTAAAAGTGTCAGGAATTATAATTTGGGGGATTTGGGTATTTTGGATTATATTGCTGTATAGGAGTTGGTGTGTGTTTATGCCTTTTTAAAAGGTGTTGTTACAAAAAGTATTGCAGGTACTATTTTAACATGTAGTGTATCTGTAAATATAAAGGCATAAAAGCTGTTTTCTACATGTTCACTTTATAATGCACGACAATGGGCCCTCTGTACCGTGTAGATTGTAAAGCTGAGCTGATCTTTCAGAACAAGAGGACAGTTCTGTTTTATACTTTCAAAACCTTTTTATTTTTTATTTAGATTACATCATTTTTTTTCCCATTACAAATCCACACACGTGTTTAATTTATTTGAATTCTGGATACCATCAGACAGAGAGACAGTCCCTCTCATCGCCTCTCACACTTCCAGTAATACGGTGATCCTTTTACTTCTAAAGCTGTTTGTTGTGTCCCCTGCCTGTGTTCAGTTTTACATTGAATATGTGGTGGGTGTTTCTGCTGTACGTTTGTATAGATTAGCCTTCAGAGAGCCTTTATTGGAACGCTGTCTTTGCTCTGAATGTGTCGGTTCATACCTGCCTTCGTCAGCTCCGTTTGGGATTAAACTATAACGTTGATTGTCAAGTTTGTGTTGTACCGTTTTCCTTAAGCACATCTCTCCAGTTCCCAGCTAACAATTAACACAGCCATTGTTTATATGCAACGATTCTACATGGTCCAGTCCTTCACCAGATTCCACAGGAACGTAAGTACAAACAGCCGTTCTGCTCGTGTGTTACACTGCAAACCTCCAGGTAGTTGTTAGGATCACATCTGTGCAGTGTTGCTGTGTGCGAGTCATTTCTAGCATGCATCCAAATTGAGGGACTTTAAAGGGTTATTTTTTTTTGTTTCTCAAGGGTAGGGTGTGCAGGCATGGAAACGCAATTGCATAGCAGTTTCATCCATTCCAGGGTGTAATAGAAGCTAGATTAACCACAGTGTGTGTGTGACAATCTCCGGGTGCGTCTTATTAAACTCCTAGTAAAACCAGGAAGGGATCAAACTGCTGTGCAGCGGGAGTCTCGTTTCCGTCCCTGGCAGTGAACAGTCCACTCGCTGTTCCTTTTGTTCCTGCACAGATTGTTAGTTTTAATGAATGGTGTTTTTACTGATTGATCGGTTCATTGCATTGTGTTTCGCCCCCCAGGTTATCGCCCCAGCCACTCTGTTCTTGGCTGCCAAGGTGGAGGAGCAGCCGCGCAAGCTGGAGCATGTTATAAAGGTGGCCCATGCGTGTCTCAACCCCCAGGATCCATCTCCGGACACCAAGAGCGATGTTAGTAGCGTCTGGTACTACTTACCTACTCATTCGTTTCCCTTTTCTGATATTCTCCGAAATATTACAGGGGAAGGGGGGAGAAAAACAAAGGATAAAAAAAAAGACGCAGTATTGCATTTATTTATAAATGGAGGAGGTTATATATATATATTAGCAATATTAACATCAGTGAGGAGTAAATGCAATACATCAGTACGTCTGGGGTCCCTGTAGCAGTTCACAGTGCTTTCCTCACTGCCTCTTCAGTATGTTCCTAATCCCCCAATCATAGTCATGCCTGGTTGGGACACACATTCGCAACGGCTGATTATCGTCTAATAATGATCCCGTTAGAATGCATAAATAATCGAAAGGTAAGGTTACTATTGTCTGATGTCTGTGTCCAGATCACACATGTTGTTAAAAGCTTTACTAATTTATTTGAGTGTCTGTTTTCAACAGGGCGCGAAATTCCTAGGCCACCAAGCCCAAACGGCTTATTAACCCCTAAACGCTAAAACCCCTTCTGCCCCATAGACCTAACGGAGACGACGTCCTCATGGGTCAGCAATCCCATAAGTAAACCCCCTCTTTCTGCAGTGCAGTGCAATGCTGTGCAGAGCCATGCTGTGCAAACTGCGGGAGATTTTGCTGAATTTCATGCCCTGTTCTAGACCCCAGGTGATGTTGTGTGCAATGTGCAGGCTTTGTATAAAAAAACAGAGAAGAAAATGCCTCCTAGTGAGTAACCTGCCTGTCCTCTCAACCTCAGGCTTACCTGCAACAAGCCCAAGACCTGGTCATTCTTGAGAGCATAATACTGCAGACCCTGGGTAAGTTGTGGACCCGGAGAGGCTCTCCTGACACTGACTCCCAGACCGAGGCAGTCTGCTTGCACACAGACTGCTCAGAATAACCTCATGCACTCTTGTCCACAGCAGAGAGAGAGAGAAGGAAAAAGCCTTTCCGACGATGTGATCATGCAATGTTGTCATCACACCCCCCCATCCCCTTTTTTATGGGTTGATAAAAAAAAAGTGTCCCACTAGATTGTAAACAGGTCTTTTTTATTTTTATTTGTGTGTGTGTGTGTGTGTGCATGGAGATGTTTTTTAACTTAAGTTGCATTGTGCTGGTGGTGATTTAGGCTGTGACTGTGTGGCTCGTGTAATCTACCTCTTTAATGTATGGATTTGGGGAGAGGGGTGGTATAGTGGAGGTGCCGTACGTCTGACACACTCCCGTTGTTCCGCGTCTTCACAAGGGCGTCAACACTTCACAGTTAAAACGTCAGACAGGTTTTCAACCTTTTAGAATTGAACCTAAACGTTTAGCCTCTGTCAGATATGTAGGTGTTGGCCTTGGTGCTGATGTACTGTGCAAGCGTATTTAATTCTGAAGTGCGGTGCATGCAAATACAGCAGTGTGCAGGTTGAAGTGGAAGGTCCCTTTTTGGAAAGCAGCAGCGCCTTGTTAAACCGCAGTCTAAAACCCCAGCAGTACTAGCAGCTGTCCCGTCAGACCGCTTATTCTTTATTTCAAAAGGAAAGCCTGTCTGCTGTTCAGTGCTGTTACATCGATCTTGTCCAGTCCACACAAGACTTTTATTTGTTATTTAAATTTTTTTCTTTTTTTTTTTTTTTAGTATGTGCACAAACTCCCAAGATCACAAACCTTCTGAGTGGACTGTGTTTTGTTGGCCCAAATCTGAAAGCCCCCTCTGCCCCCCCCCCCCCCAACATGTTGCTTAACGTTTGGGACTTGAATTCTGGTCCAGGTGTGCAGGACTGGGAGGGTCGTGGGTTAATCGTGGTTTCGTTTTCTTCCCTGTTGCAGCTTTTGAGATTACCATCGATCATCCACACACACACGTTGTCAAGTGTACCCAGCTAGTCAGGGGTAAGGGAATCTGCCTTTTCATACTTTTGTATTGTTAAATAAACCAGTGCATTTTTTTTTTTTGTTCACATTGCAAATCTACATAACTGTCAGAATCATTTATTTATTCATTTATTTATTCTTATCATTTGATAATTCTAAGTAATGATTCTAGGATATTTTTTGTATCGCTTAAGCACACTGTAAAAGCAGGTCTCTCTCCAGTTTAAAAACGGTCCTTGTGAATGCAGATCACGGTCGCAATGCTGCTGGCACCTTATAGCTGAGCTGCTGATGGCTCTATCTTGGGAATCGCTTGCTACTTTTTGCACAGCGTAGAACTTGAACATGTGAAAATATTTCTGCTGACCAATATTTATTTGTTTTTTTTGTTTAGCGAGCAAAGATTTGGCTCAGACGTCCTATTTTATGGCTACCAACAGGTATGTAAATGATGTTCAGTGAGTATCGTGAGAGAAATGATTTATACGGGATTAACCCCTGAAGGGACACAAGGAATCCAGCGCTGGCTGTTCAAACGTTTTCTTCTTGAAACACATTCGAGAGCGACTCGAGCATCACGAGGAGGAGACGGAGCGTTCGGACGACCGGATCCAACCCCTCAGTGCATTTTAAACCCTGTTTCATGCAAAACCTCATTGCAAAGATAAGAAAGTCAGCATTGTTATTATTTGTGAGACACATGTCCCTTGTGCCTCAAAGTGTTAAATATTATTATTATTATTATTATTATTATTATTATTATTATTATTATTATTATTATTTCCTTGTTTTAATTAGATTGTTTAACTAAAAACCAGAATGGTTTGTTTCTCAAGAAATTCATTTGAATAAAACAAAGTGAAAACGCAAGCAGCAAGGGGAATGACAAACACTATTTATAAGAAATAAAAAATCCTGAGATACAAATCTAACACACGCACACCGGTCACCCTTACTCTGAGCCTCTCTGATAACCTTTTGTGTGGCTTTAAGCCTAAATAAAGGCTTACCTGTGTTTTTTTTTTTTTTTCCTTTTCTCTTGAATTCAACACTACCCAGTCTGCACTTGACCACGTTCTCCCTCCAGTACAGTCCTCCCATAGTGGCCTGCGTGTGCATCCACCTGGCATGCAAGTGGTCAAACTGGGAGATCCCGGTGTCGGCCGATGAGAAGCACTGGTGGGAGTATGTGGATCCCACTGTGACTCTGGAGCTGCTGGACGGTAAGTTCATACGGGACGGGGGCTTGCTTTCATATTTGCAACGTTAGATTTTGTTTACTTTCCTGACCTCTTAGACTTTTAAAATGTAACATATTGGGGAATTCAATCAAAGAAGCCAGTCATTAGAGAGTCGGTGCTTTTATGAGATGCACAACATTAATGTAGATGAGTCTGCTGGTGCGAAATGCTTGTGTATGTGGAAGAGACTTTGAATAATTCTCTGTGTGTGTGCGTTTGCGTTTCAGAGCTCACCCAGGACTTCCTGCAGATTCTTGAGAAGACTCCGAACCGGTTAAAGCGGATCCGGAACTGGAAGGTAACCTCGATGGTGAACACATTTTAACAACTTCTGACTGGAGCGCTTTTACTGGGGGTTCAAACGATGATAATGGAACGCGGTGCTGCACCCAGAGAGTGGCTGCTTTCTTCAAGACTGAGCTTTAGAAAGGGGCTTTCTGTATGCCTGCAGTATATATATATATATTAATACAGTACATATAAATACAATATATAGTGTGTGTGTGTGTATGTATATGTGTGTGTGTATATATTATAAAGAACCCTAAAATATATAGGCTTAGACTTAGACTATTGGCACTAACCCTAAACTACCTGCACTTGGTGGTAATCTGAGCTTGCATGAACACCCCCAGGTGTTTTATGGAACTGGCATCTGATCCTTGCAAGAGTGTGCGTGCGTGCGTGTGCGTGTGCTTGTGAGTGCGTGTGTGCGTGTGCGCGTGTGCGTGTGCGTGTGTTTTGTTGTTTTTCTCCCACGTTTGCAATGCATCTGATATTTTTCATTTCAGGCCGGGCAGACGACCAAGAAATCGAAGCTGCAGGAAGGCGGTGGGGATCAGACGGACACTTTGATGAGCATGATCTCGATGGCTTCCTCAGAGATGGCGCTGGCAGGGCTGATGAGCATGTCTGCGGCCACGCCCCCCTCCTCCACCACGCCCCCGGAGCCCTCGGGGGACCAGCCCCTCCGCGCGACGGAGGGACCCCAGCAATACTGGCAAGCCCAGAGTAAGCTGGTCCCCCAGGTACACAGAACTGCTGGCGGCGAGCAGCCTGGGGTAACTGACCAGGGGCTGGGGGGTGCGGACGTCGACATGGGGTTCCCCTCTCTCCAGAAATGGCAGGCCGCCCCTGCGAAAGTGTCTCTGAGCGAGTACCGGGCGAAGCACGCCGAGGAGCTGGCTGCCCAGAAACGCAAGCTGGAGTGCAGGGAGGCCAGCCGGAAAGAGCAGTACGCCACGGCCACCCAGCAGAAGAGAGACCGGCCTCCTCCTTCTCAGCGGCAGAGGGAGAGCGTGGAAAACCCTTCCCCCATCGTCTTGAAAATCCCCATCGGGAATTCCGAGAAGCCGGAGAAGGGGTCCCTGAAGATGCGCATCCCGATGGGAGGCTCCGGGGAGAAGGCAGGGAGCGCTGGCTCGGGCTCGGGGCGTCCCGAGGAGATCAAAGTGAGGATCCGAGTCCCCGCGGTGGCAGCGGAGAGGCAGAGCTCGTCGGACGAAGGGAGCGGCAAGAGCAAAGACAAGCACCGAGAGCACTCGTCAAACCACCGGCACCACCTCCACTCGCACAAGAACCCCCGCGCGTCCACAGGCAGCAAGAGATCGAGTGACTCCTCCTCCTCCTCCAGTCACAGCACCCCTCAAAGCGGGGCCTCGTCCCGCAAGCGCCCCCACTTTGACGAGTCCGTCGCCGCGATGCCCCACAACCACCAGCCAAAAGCTGGCCAAAAGTCTTCCAGAAGCTACCAGCCGCCCCTTCCTCCTCTACCCCCCTCCTCCTCCTCCTCCTCCTCCTCCTCCTCCACCAGCCAGCAGTTCGGTTTCTTGGACCTGCCTTTCATGCAGCAGCAGCCCGCTGGCGGCTCGGGGAAGGTGCCATCGTCGGACGCCAACGGGCACGGCGCCAACAGCCAGCCCAACGACTACCAGGACACCTTCGACATGTTGAACTCCTTGCTGAGCGCCCAGGGGGTGCAGCCCGCTCCCCCTCCACAGTTTGACTACGTGCCCTCCCCTTACGGGGAGTACAGATACCCCGGGCTGCCCCTGAGAGCCAATCAGGGCAACCGGGGCGGCTCCCGACCCCCTCCCCTGCCTGCAGATCCCCCTCCCCCTCTCCCACCTCTCCCAAAATGAAGGGGGTGGGGGGGTGGGGGCGGGGGAGAGAAACTAGAAATATACTACTGAGTGTGTGGGACACTTTCTAAAGGAAATATGCACCTGCTAATGGAAATTGGGGTGGAGTCCTAGGCAAGGTAACAGCAGACTTGGTTCCAGACTTTTTAATGCCTGTTAGGCCACTGCCCGCCCTCTCTCTCGCTCTCTCTGTTGCGTGTTTCAGGGGTAACTTGACAGCAGAGTAATGTACCACTAATATGTTTTTATTATTTTTTATTTTTTTTGGGATGGGGGGGGGGGGGGGCTGTCCCCTTCAGTGTATCAAGAAAGATAATGGGGGGGGAGATGTTAAAGTGTGTGTTGTATATGTTATGTAATTCAGATCTGTAATATTGGTTATATTTTGCTTTCCTTTTCTTTGTGTTTTATTTTTGAATGTCAAAGAAGATGATGATGATGATGATGATGATGATGAAGGTGGCTGCGATACGTTTATGCACGAGTTGGGAAAATCAAATATTTTTTATTTCCAGAGTTGTATTATATTTGTAAAGCACTGGCGACATTTCATTTGATTTAGATTCATTCATTTTTAGAAAAGTGTTTATTAGGTTTTTGTCTTTTTTTTTTTTTTTAAAGGTATAGTGAATACTTTAAAATGCCTCTAGCGATTTTTGATTTTGAATTAGCCAGGCATGTTTTTAATGTCAGCACTGGAGGTTTTACTAGCGGCTCTGTGTTTTAATTTTTTCGTTATTTTAAAAACGGCATTTTGAGACGTCAGCAGTGATTTCTAACACTCCCGTTGCAAACAGGGATGGAAATAACACTCCCACTGCACAGCAGCTTGACTCATTCCCGGTTCTACTGTGAGTTTAATAAGACTCACCTGAGCTTGTTAGCTATACACACTGTGGTTAATCAAGCTCGAATTAACACCTGGAATGGATGAAACTGCTGTGCAACTGGAGTCTTATTTTAATCCCTGCAAAGCCATCTGAGCAGAGCTGGAAACTCCACCAGCCCTGGGTTTCAGAACAGCCCTGAATTAAGTCCTCATGTTATTGAAGCGAGCAGGAGCTGTGAGTTTAAGTAAATGGTTTGTCTCTGCAGACTCTGTTCAGAGCAGGTTTAGCAGGGGTCTGATTGGTCCAGTTCAAGCTCTGGTGTGCAGTAAAACCTGGGCTGGCTCAGTGTGCTCTGCAATGGGAGTCTCTTTCCTTTTCCAGTAAGAGAAGCATTTACGCTGCTCTTAACTTCTGCGCCACCTGTGCTAGTCGGCTGCCTGATGTGTTGTTATGTGGGCATATAACTTCATCGTACAGATACTTGAATATTTATTACCCTTGAGTAAGTGCGTTGCGTTTTGTACTTATTCATTCTCGTTTCTAATCTTGCTCCCGGCATCCCTTATTCAAACTCCTAATCGTTTCAGTATTAACCTCTTGGTGTACAGTCTTGGGTAAGCTTTGCTTGGGGTGCAGTTGCGTTACACACGGCTGTGCGAGTGAGATCTTCCTTGCTGTGTGTGTGTTATTTTTTTTCACATGTGTTCTGGCACAGTGGAAAGGCTCCAGTGCCCCACGCCAGTGCGGTGTGTAAGAATCCCTCCTGGAGCAGGAGATCTGTGTTGGTGGTTCGGCTGTGCAATGTCAGTGTTTTAAAACTGGTTTAAGAATGTTCTCCGCCTCAGAGGTGCTTGCAAACAATGTGACTCTTTCGCTGAAGGCAAGGTGCAGCCCAGCATTGAAGGCGCAGCTGCTTTCTATTCATTGTGATTTGGATGCGTCTCAGACTGGGTACAGAGCGGTTCAGGAATCACTGGACTGACATGCAACGAGCACAGGGGTTCTCATAGGAGTCACAGTGAGGCTCTGGGGGAGGGATACTACAACAATACTACACTGTCTTGCTTTTAATTGTGATTTTGTGTTTTTTTTTTAATCGACACTTTAGATTCAGTGTCATTTTTTTTTTTTGATGTTGGTCACACAGGTCAAGGCTGCTTCAGTGGGGCCCTGAGCTTCGTCAGGTTGGCACGCAGCTGGTTGGTTCATACCCAGTGCAGACTTTGTGCCCTGAGTTTCTAGAGGTGGTCAAGTGACTTCAGCAACCTGGTATAATTGTTAGGGGCGGGTTCAAATGAACAGATTCCCAGGCAAGTTAAATCCAGCAGCAGCCGTTTGGAGGTGAAATGGGCGTTTTCTCGTTGGCATTTTATTTTAGTGAGCAGCGTGATCCTGCAGGATTTAAAAACAAAACAAAAAACATGAGCGGGCGGGGGGGGGGGTATTTTTACTTTTTGTATAAAAAAAAGAATGTGAATTGCAGCATAAAAAATAAACAAAAAAAAAAGCTTTTTAGTTTTAATTTTTTCAAATGACAGTCATTGTTTTAAATGGTTGTTTAGTCTGACCAGCCCGACACTGAAGTCATTTCAAATAGAGAATCATAGTGCCCTTGATTAAAATAATAATAATAATAATAATAATAATAATAATAATAAAAACAAAGACAAGTGTTCACTTGTTTTATTCTGGATATCATTGGTATAGTCGCTGGGTGTGATCTGGGACCATGACAGTAACATGCCGGTATTTCACTGGGGTCCTACCGCCGTGTGTCAATATTCAGGTTATAAAGGGTTTAGGTAAAATAACATTTAAAAATGTCTATCGAGGTCCAAGCTACAGCTAGTCTCAGTACACTGATCGTATCAGGAATATGTTTTTGACAAATGTACTTTGAAAAGTGTGTTTAAAATATATATATATATATATACACAATAAAAATAAGGCGTTGAGCGGGAGTTACGCTTCGTGTATTTTTTTTAATTCTGGGTTCTTCAGTGCTGTTAGGTAATGTCTTTCTGTTGTATATATTATTTTATAAACATGCTAGTTTTAACGTGGTGTTTGCGTAATCTAGTATAGCTGTTTGATTTGAATCGTTTTCAGCAGTTGTTCATTTTGCCGGCTGCAGACACGGTTCTTTGAGAGCTGGTTTGGAGGTGGCGTTGCTCTGCGCTCGTTTCCCGTGAGAGGGTTGAGTGGCGTTGAGCGGATTCATCGTCTTGAACTCTCTTTTGAGGCGAGCGCCCGTGGGGTTCAAGGGGTGCATTTCCCATTGGAAGCAATGGAAGAAGCGGCCGCTTGGGTTTGTACTGACCGCTGCGCTCTCCACAGAGGCCAAGAAGGGTGACAGTTCAAGCAGCTGTTTCTGCAGTTGTGTCGGTTACACGGGGAAACTTAGTCCAGTTACACGTCACTGCTCCTCGCCTAAATGCACTTTTTAAAATTGTTTTGTTAAAATAAAAACAAAAATGTGCAAGTGAAATGTTTCCCAAGTGTGAAGGCATGGCGCTGTCGAATTGGATGATATATACTGCAATGTGAACCGTGTTTCAGCTACAGAATCTGAGTGTTGTGTTTCAAAAGAAAATGTGTGTAACAAGATCATAGCAACACTTTACATTGTAAAGTCTATTTATGTACAGAATTATTATTATTATTATTATTATTATTATTATTTGTGTGTTATCAGATTGGATTCAGGTATTGTATGGTAAAGTAAACCGATAAAGTTCTGTTCAGGTAAGCGGGGAGAGTGATTTTAAAAGCGGTTCTTTATTTTACTGCCGCTCGCTGTGCTTTAGGGAGATTGGAGGAAGGGGAGGATGATGATGATGATGATGATGATTTTGGCAGACTCGAATCTCCTCGTTTGATTGGCTGGAACACGCCACACTCACTCACACCAGCATTCAGATCAGCGCCCTCATAACACAGCCTGTACGGAAAGCGCAGAATTACTGAGAGACACGGAATAAATACAATGACAAACATTTCAACCCAAGAGACGGTTGTCATTGAATTTATTAAGTTTATTTTAATTCAGCCCTTTTGAATGTTTAATAGTTATGGGTAATTTACTGAAAATATACTTTGATAAAGTTATGGTATTGAATGAATATATATATATATATATTGGTGTTTAGCAACTTGAGATTAAAACTACAAACTTTTTTTTTTTTGGACAGGTTTTGTAAATGCCGTAACTTTTTTTTATAATTTGTATTTAGAAATCCTAAACACGTAATCAATTGACAAACGTTTCCGCTAGAAGCCCCTTTCTGTGTCTTCGACTCCATGATCCATTCACACTGCTGTCTTGTTAAACGCGCAGGTCTGTATCGGGTCTGTTTACTCAAAATGCAACTTCACAATCCTTGTAATTTCATGTTATTATCCCGTAATATGGAAGATGACAAATATTCAAAAATGATACCCGTCTCACCTTTCTTATATAGCATTAGGATAGTGTTTTTAATCCAAGAGCCATGAAATGTAAGGAAGTTTGGGCTTGCTTTAGTGAACTGGGTTGAGATTTCATTTCATTTCAATCTGCTATTTTGTTCCTCTCCGTGGTCTGTATATTATTATTATTATTATTCTTTGTAGTTGATTTGACATGTCTTTTCTTGTAATGTATTATAATGGAGGGGGTGAACGCGTTCCCGTGTTGTAGGTTTTTAGTGGTACCACATGAACTCTCAGGTTTGGAATTCGCTTGTTTCGGGGAATTCTTGTAATACGTGTACAAATAAAATCAACGTTTACATTACACAGTACGTTTGTGGTTTTTAAAAAGCGCTTTCTCTCCACTCTCCTTTCTTTCTTTCTCGCGGGACTTTGTTTTAATGAAATGGTTTCTTTTGAGCTCAAACGTATATAAATGAAAAAAAAAAGGATTGATTTGGTTCTTCACTTGCTAGGTACCGAGTCCAATGTGACTTCAAGAATTGAAACGGTCATGCTTTTGTCTGGCGCCTCGGCTGTGCTTTTAATAAAATAAAAAAGGGTCAAATTATACACACGAGGGCATGTATATATTGGCTATTAATATACAGATAATAATGTAATCACAATGTACGATCAGTGACCGAGCGTTCTGTTGTAATTAAAAATATATAGAAATGACTTCAAGAAAAATGTAGAGGCGAATTGATTGATTTATTTATTAAATACACGAGTTTACAGCAATGCAGCTAGTGCAAACTGTGCCATGTGTCGCTGTTGGATGGGAAATGGAGTCGGAACGATATTTAAACCCACAAAGACGTTATTCGCATTGCATTGCAAACCAACAAAAAAAACTACATACAGGAAACCATGCAACAAAAATATTGCAAGGAAAACATGGACAGGCAGAAGGGGCGGAGCTTTCGGAATTAGAAGTCAAGCTCTCCCAAAACCAGACTGGCTTTATTCTCCGACCAATCCGTGTCACGGTCCTTTTGTTTGACACGCCTGCAGACCAATCAAGTGCCGCTACTGAATCGCCGAGCAGCTCTGCGTGGGCGGGTCTTGTGCGTGACAGTGGAGAGAGTCGGTCGAAGCAAAGACGGTTAAATTCATTAGAGAAGCAGACTGAGGCGAGGTAAGATGTCGATAGGAGCTGGCGTCGCTGCTATGAGCCATACTAGTAATATTGTATTTCTTTCTGACCCCTTGTTTGGTTCGCAGTGTATTTTAATGAGCTGTGAGATACATGGGTGTTTTTTTGAAGGCGGTTAGAGGTTAGAGCAGAGTGCTGTAAGATGGCTGACTTGTTTTGTGTGTGTTTGGCGCGAAGAGGCGGTCTTCAGACTGCACGCCAGCATTGCTTATGCTCTTCACTATCGAAGAAGTTTCCTCCAAGCGATGTAAACGTGTGTTTAAACATCTGAACTATTGAGAACCAGCTTCATACTTGATAATACAGTTTGATTATTAATTTAAACTAAATAATGACATACGTAAAGATGAGACCTTTAGTTACATCTATGCGAAAGTATACACCGTGTAACTTTAGTGCATACAATATATATATATATATATATATATAGAGAGAGTGTTTGTTTTAGATTAAAATCGGGTGGAGTTAGTTGGTAAATGTGTTTAGTTTAGCCTGCAACGCGCGGTGTGTTTTGGCGCTGGTTTTACTGTCCAGGTACTGTATTGTCAAGTCACTTGCTTTCAAAATGGCGTATTTTCCTGCCAAATAAAGGAAGGGGGGGGTGCAGACTTGAGTCACCGAGACTGAACTGCAGCAGTTTGAAGAACCAATGAATCCTTTTTTTTTTCCCTCTCTCCCAGGTGTGGGAATGAACCGGATACGGATCCACGTTTTACCCCCGAACCGGGGGCGCCTCGCTGCCGCCGCCTCCAGACAGCAGGAGCCCCTGGCGTGCTCGTTCACCCCGCGGCTCTGCTCGCACCCCCGGCTCGAGGGTCTGGAGTACTGCATCAAACACATCCTGGAGGACAAGAACGCCCCTTACAAGCAGTGCAGCTACGTCTCCAGCAAGAACGGCAGGCGGTGCCCCAACGCCGGCCCCAAACCCGAGAAGAAAGACGGGTGCGTTCTGAAGAGACGTGCATGATTTCTGACCAGGTGTATCAGAAATAAACACAAGGAATCAGCATTGCGTATTGTGATGCGGGGATGGAAATAACAAACCCTGTTGCACACCCATTCCAGGTTTTAATGGGTGCTTGATCAGCCCCAGTGTGTGTCTGATTAAAACTCTTGGTAAAACCAGGAATGGATCAAACTGCTGTGCGATGGGAGCAGCCTTATTTCCACGCCTGCATCTGACTTGCAGTTCATCAAATGGTATTTGACTGATTTGTATAGTTGGTTCAACCCTCCCTATATCCTTTTAAAGTTTTTAGTTAACAGTCTGCATGCTGTGGTGATGATTTTATCTGTGTTACCACATCCCTCTCATTGATTTGATTGATTGCTTTTATTAATGAGTCTTTGCGTGTTGCAGAGTGGCGTTCTGCACGGAACACGCTCGCAGGAACGCGCTGGCTCTGCAGGCGCAGACGAGGAAGGTTTCGTCGGGACCCTCTCCGGAGCTGCTCCTGTCTCAGCTGAGCGGGTACGCCAAGACCGAGCTGGGCTCCCCAGGGCAGGACTGCAGCCGCAGCGAAGCCAGCAGGATACTGGGTACGGAGGGGCAGAGAGGCCAGCAGGATACTGGGTACGGAGGGGCAGAGAGGCCAGCAGGATACTGGGTACGGAGGGGCAGAGAGGCCAGCAGGATACTGGGTACGGAGGGGCAGAGAGGCCAGCAGGATACTGGGTACGGAGGGGCGGAGAGGCCAGCAGGATACTGGGTACGGAGGGGCGGAGAGGCCAGCAGGATACTGGGTACGGAGGGGCGGAGAGGCCAGCAGGATACTGGGTACGGAGGGGCGGAGAGGCCAGCAGGATACTGGGTACGGAGGGGCGGAGAGGCCAGCAGGATACTGGGTACGGAGGGGCGGAGAGGCCAGCAGGATACTGGGTACGGAGGGGCGGTGAGGCCAGCAGGATACTGGGTACGGAGGGGCGGAGAGGCCAGCAGGATACTGGGTACGGAGGGGCGGAGAGGCCAGCAGGATACTGGGTACGGAGGGACAGAGAGGCCAGCAGGATACTGGGTACGGAGGGACAGAGGCTCTCTATTTGGGATGACTCCTGTTGCATAGCCGTTTCACCCGTTCCAGGTTTTAACACCAGCTTGGTTAGCCACGGTGTGGCTCAATTCCTGTTTTTTCAATTCCTTTTTAAAATCAATTTCCAATTCCCATGCTCTTGTAATCAATTCCAGCACGTCACTGATCAAAATTGCAACTGGCAGTATTCTGTTAAAATGAGCTTCACACGGTGGCAATACATTCCTAAAATCAAAGTCACTGTTTTGTTAGTCAATATAAAATCGGCTTCAAATGAAAGCAGTTGTACGATCGCCACAATGATGTCTTTTAAAATACGTTTGAAGGAATTGGAATAACAGATTGACCCTAACCCGGGATCAAACTGCAATGCAGTGGGAGCCGCCTTTCTGTCCCTGCAGCAGAACAGGCAGGGAGATCGAATGCGGTCCTTTCAGCTGGCATGCTGCTCTTAACAGCTGTGTGTTGCTTCACCCTGCAGATGAAGACAGCTGGAGCGAGGAGGAGCAGGAGCCCCTTGCGGTAGATCAAACCTGGCGAGGGGACCCCGACAGCGAGGCGGACAGCATAGACAGCGACCACGAGGACCCCCTCAAGTGAGTCTCTGCCTTGTACACCCACTGGTGCGAGGGTCCGACTGCTGACAGATACAAAAATCAATACCTGTCTCTGTGTGCTTGTTGTAAGTTTCCAGTTCACAGCGATGTTTTGGGGTTTGTGTTTTCGTCTCGTCAGGGGAGTTAAGCTCCTTTTTTTAACCCTGTAAGGACCATTTCTGTGTGACGCCTCAACCTTCATGCGTGCCGTCTCGCAGATAGGTTTGTGCGTTACGCTTGATCTAATTCGACCTGTGTTAAGATACAGCAAACGCTGGTACAAGCGTTCGCTGAGACTCATGTCTTCCTGGGGGGTGACGTGTTGCAGGACTCTGCCCGTCCGGTTTCAGTGTTAGTGTCTTGAGTTTCAGTGTGGAGCCGTGGCCCTAAATCAAGGCGGACAGCTTGCTGTAGCTGTTGGTTTTTAAAAGGAGCCAAAAGAAAACTCTTTCCATGGTCTGTTGGACGCCTTGCAATATTAACACAGGGGACGTCCAATTCAGTTGAAAGAAACAAATGATGATTAGAGCACTGTGTGTGGTCCATATATATGGCTTGTTTCACAGCATCCCCAGTAAGCACTAGTATGTGACTACCTGGTGTTGTCTTGGGTAGTCTTGATCAGTGCTAATCGAGGACTGTGAAAACCAGCTGATTTTAATATTAAATGTAATATTAAATGGCTGTTTCAAAAAACATATATATATATATATATATATATATATATATATATATATATATATATATATATATATATATATATATATATATATATATATATATATATATATATATATATATATATATATACGATAGTTTAGTAGAAATCCACTCTGCAAATCTGGAACTCTTGTTTTTCTTTCTTTCAGCAGGGTAGGAAGCTTTTTTTCTGTTTGTTTTTTAGTTTAAAACCGCTGTGATGCCTGTTTCTGTATCACTTATGGTACAATGCTCGGCCAAGCCCCTCTGTTTTAAATCCAGCCTCGCAAGCCGAAGTTTCACATGCAGTACGTTGCTGCCGGACAATCCTCTAGTTGCATAAGTAACTTTTTCTCTTTTCAAAGAAGCGTTTGGCGTTCCAGGGGTAAGTGTTTTGCTTTGCCTTTGCTGTGCAGGCATGCGGGAGTGTTCACTGCGGAGGAAGTGGCCTTGATCACCAGGGAGAAGCTGATCCGCCTGCAGTCTCTCTACATCGACCAGTTCAAACGCCTGCAGCACCTCCTGAGAGAGAAGAAGCGCAGGTACCTGCACAGCCGCAGGGTGGAGCACGAGACCATAGGTAACGCGACGCCCTGCGTGCAGGGCTGGGGGCAATCCCTTCTGAAAATCCATTTCCATTCCCTTTCAATCAATTCCGACACCTTCTCATTGAGTCCTTCAGTAGTTCTTCCATGCAGCTGTTTTATTAACACGTGTTAATATTGCCTGTCTGCAGGGATGGAAATAAGACTCTAATTATATAGCAGTTTGATCCATTCCTGGTTACACTAACACACACCTGAGCTTGTTACGTACACACACTGCCGCTAATCAAGCTCCTGTTAAAACCCGGAGTGGTTGAAACAGCTGTGCAGCAGGAGTCTCATTCCCCTCCCTGGTTTGTTTCTCTGTTCAGGCAGCAGGAGTCTCATTCCCCTCCCTGGTTTGTGTCTCTGTTCAGGCAGCAGGAGTCTCATTCCCCGCCCTTGTTTGTTTCTCTGTTCAGGCAGCAGGAGTCTCATTCCCTGTCCTGGTTTTGTTTCTCTGTTCAGGCAGCAGTCTGCTGACCGGACCCGAGGGAGTGTCTGTGAAGGAGCGTGAGAACCTGAAGAAGCTGAAAGCCTTGCGCCGTTACCGCAAGCGCTACGGTGTGGAGGCCCTGCTGCACCGGCAGCTGAAGGAACGCAGGCTCGCTGCCTCCGAGAGGGCTTCCCAGCAGGTAGAGAACGGGAACGACTCCCGCTGCACAGCACTTTGGCATATACACTGCTTGTATGCTGGGATGGAAATAAGGCTCCCATTGCATTGCAGTTTGAACCATTTCCTGGTTTTGCTATGAGTGTAATAACACACACCTGAGCTTGTTATCTGTACACACTGTACTCAAAACCTGGAGTGGGTGAAACTGCTGTGCAGTGGGAGTCTTATTTTCATCACTGCAGTCTCTAGTTTAGTCGTACTGCAGAGAAGCAGTCGTTACTTCCACATCGGATTCACCCGTTCCAGGTTTTACTAGGACCTTGATTAGCCGCAGTGTATAGCTGTCAAGCTCAGGTGTGTTCCTAAACTCCGGGTGAAAACAGGAGTGGAGCAATGCCGTGCAGTGGTGGGAGTCTTCTTTCTATCCCTGTAATGAGAGCTTGACGCACGTTTTTAGAGTGGTTTCCCCCCCCCGAGCAGAGTACTGATCCCGTGGTTTTTGATTTTCCAGGCACACACCACTCGTTCCAGTCAGAGGTGCATCTCCTTTGTTGAGGGGCTTCGCTGCGCTAACCAGTGTCTGCCGATGACCAGACACTGCATCTCTCGTATCCTTACAAAACAGACTTTTCAAACTGGCTTTTTATTCATTTATTGGCATATCTAAACCCAGTTTGCACCTTCATACATTTTTATATAGGGTCTGACTTACTTAAAGCAAAGTGTCCCCAACTGTAATGTGAATTGTATTCCCCCCCGTTTCATGCACAAACCAAACTGGATCTATTGAGGTCTAGACCTCTCGCTCAGATGTGTTTCAGTCAACGTACGTAGCCACAGGTTTGTAACTCGAAACGATGCAGACAGACCAGGTCAGTTTTGAGATGAGGTTTGCAGAAATCTCAAGACGGCGCTGAATCAAGGCTGATGGCTTGATGTAGCTGTTTGCTTCAAACAGGAGCCAAAAGTATATTCTTCCTGTGGTTTGTTAGATGTTTTATTTGCTTCTAATATTTCCAATTGCTTTGGAAGGAACAACTTTTAGCAAGTGTGTGCCACAATTAGGAAATCCGATAACTTATTTCCATCTCTAAGCTTTTTTTAAAAAAAATATTCTGTTTATCTAATGTGACAGAGTTGCTGTATTAAAAATAACCAAGTCACAACCCAAATAAAAGCCGAATCGGGTCTAGTAGTAAAACTATCAAAATGAGGTTCAACCCACTTTGCACCTTCAAACATTTTTATCTAATTTAAAACACACATTTATTCAAGTATTCGTTTTCCTTCACCCTCCTGCTGTTGGTCAGACATCTACCAGGACAGTAACCAGGTTCTGTTCAAGATGTGCCCGGGCATCACGGAGATACCCTGCGACCAGCCTGTGCACATGGGGCAGTCCGAGGACCCGCGCTGCCCCCTGCACCTGCAGCTGCCCTCCCCCATGCACAAGCCTGAGCCGGAGCCCCTGGCTCCAGAGCAGCTGGACCCCGGGCCCCTGGACCTGTATCTGAGTGTGGCTGAGCTACAGCCCACCGAGAACCTGCCTCTGGAGTTCAGCGACGTGAGTCCCAGCGCACGGCACTGTCACCCGTTCCTGCTTGTGTTACGCTTTGAATGTGTTCACAAATGATTCATGTTATAAATGGTGTTGCGTGCAGTCGGTCAGTGTGTGCGTCTCCCCAGGATCTGGATGTGGTCGGCGATGGGTTTCAGTGCCCTCCCTCTCCGTTGCTGTTCGACACCGCGCTGGCGCTGGAGGACCGGTCCATCAGAGAGATCGCCGAGGCGCCCATGGATATCCTGGCCAGCGAGGAGGCAGCCGTCGCCATGCCAACGCTGGATGAGGATCACATGGAAATCCAGAACCAGGTGTATTGACCGCCTCTGCACACGCTGCCTGGGATTTCAAACTAACCTCGGATCGTTTGATAGGTTTAAAATGATCACGAGCTAGGAGTTAGACGTGTTTCAATAAATGGTTCATCGCTTCTAGCTGCATGATCAGTCCCTGTTGGTAACCGATTTCATGTGGCTGATTCATGCTGTGTTAGGTGCAGCTCCGTCCCCAAGGCTTGGTTTAGTTCAAGCTCTTGGCACCTGTCATTTCAATAATATACCTAAACCCAGGACTGCTAGGATTTCTGTATGTTAACTGCAATGGTGGAGCTGTAATATGACGCCTCAACTTTCATGCATGCCGTGTCCCAGATAGGTTTGTGCGTTACGCTTGATCTAATTCGACCTGTAAGATATAGCAAACGCTGGTACAAGTGTTCGCTGAGACTCATGTCTTCCTGGGGGGTGACGTGTTGCAGGACTCTTTGCCCGTCCGGTTTCAGTGTTAGTGTCTTGAGTTTTTCCGCGTGGAGCCGCGGCCCTAAATCAAGGCGGACAGCTTGCTGTAGCTGTTGGTTTTTAAAAGGAGCCAAAAGAAAACTCTTTCCATGGTCTGTTGGACGCCTTGCAATATTAACACGGGGGACGTCCAATTCAGTTGAAAGAAACAAATGATGATTAGAGCACTGTGTGAATGGTCCAGGTCCTGTTTCATAAGGAAGTCTCTCTGTCCAGACTCTCCCGTGATCTGTTCAGATTGTCAGGTTTAATTGTATTAAATTGTTTTCTGAACACCGGTTCACTGATACGTAATCTGTGTGTCTGGAAGTCCTCCAATAATATTAAATCGTTTTGCATGTCCTTGCAGGTGAATTCTCAGTCTTGTGAGCAAACAGCTGGAGCCAGTGAGGAGACTGCGGCTGTGCCTTCTGTATCAACACCGCTGACAGCTCCTTCAGTAACCAACGGCAACACAGGACCTGCAGCAGCCCCCTGAGCGCTGCGAGGCTTCAGAGCAAAGAAGCAGGAACGCTGTCCCAAAGCTCTTCACTACTCTGCTAGGCAGTGAGGACCTTGCAGAGAGCCGAAGGCATCGCTTGTCTTGAAAGGCTGTAAACGCAGTGCAGCCCTTCACGGCTCCCATTAGCCTCGTAATGCCATCGCGCAGGTATTCTCGTTGTCAAGTGGAAACACAAATCGCACGGTCTTGTAACTGTGGCTCCCAGATGCAGCGTTATAAAGGGGGGAGCTGGAAGCAGGAACCTCTGAAGTGGTGAAGGTCGGCCTGCTGCTGCTGATGAAACCTCTCCAAGACCAGCGCTGCCTTTCGGTTCTGGAGGAAAGTGATCCTCCGTGCCGGACGGGATGTGCTCTGAAGGCCTCGGGAGTCTTCAGAGAGCAGGGTGGGGTGCTGATCTGCACTAACTTACTCTAGCTTCTTCAGCAAGCCCTGAATGTGGTTTCATAGATGCTGTGATACACCGGCTCTGTGTGGCTTTCTGCAGTAGCTGGGGAATCAGCACTGCTTTACTGTGCCAGAAACACTAACAGTAACTCATGTAGTTGAGTGTGGAGCAGGAGCCTGACCTGGCCTGCCTTTTGTTGTAAACCCCCCCCCCCCTTTGCGTGGCTCTCGTTCCTCTTCGAAAATGGCCGTGGATGAAATGTTTCTCAATTTCATTTGCAATTGTAAAGTTTACTATCTGTACACAGATTCACCAGGAATGAGGGTGCGTGTGTTTCTTTTCGGTGTTATTTAATAAAGCAAGATAATGTTTCTGCAGACGGATGTTTGTGTTTTGTTTTTTATTTACATATTTTTTTGTCTGCAAATTGTTAACAAATATTCCCCCCCCCCCCCACTAGATTTCCTGCAGTGATTTGAAATGTCACGATGCAATAGAATTGAGAAGCACATTACTAGGATTGTGTGGCTGTGTGTGTTTTCATAACACAGCACAATATCTTCTTGCTGCTTTCATTGTCTGCACATTTAATGCAGTTCTCGGTTTATTGTATAATTCCTTTGCATTCTTCTGTTTATTTCCGCAAACAGGCCAGGCTGTATGAAAGGCTTAATTGCTATGAAACTGCAGAAGGTAGAGGTGCAGTAACTGGAGTGCAATACCAAGCACTAGCCACTAGGTGGGGCTGTTGCACTACATTACCAAGTAAGAGCGCGGCAGACTGTGTGGAGGTGATAACAGCAGGGCAGCCAGACAAAATAAATAAACCTTACAGATTTACTTAATGAGGTGTTTGCAGCACCAGACGGCATATAAACCCAGTAAACGATGGATATCGTGCTGAGTGTACGGAAAGAAACCGGAGTATCCTGTTATTGTTCTGCTGGGTAACGTTTGTGCCCCAGCCATAATAAACACGGTTATCCTGTCAATTAGACCTCTTCTGTATCCTGTTACAAGCGCCGTGGACAGTGGGCGTGTCAGTGTGTGTACGAGAGGAACCATGTACAAACAAACAAGACAAGAGCATTACATGTGTTAATACTCTCTCACCCCCCCCTGCCCCCCCCCCCCAAAAAAAAAAATTGGGATATCCTTATGCCTCAAAATGCCGGGTGGAAAAAACACTTCTTTTTAAGGAAATACATTTCCCTAGCAAAAATAAGAATAATAAAAAAATAAAAATAAATAAATACAAAAACTTAAAATGGATCAAAAATAAATCGGATCTGGGATATCGAGAGGTTGCGTGTGTGTGTTTTATTGACTCTGATCTGGGATATCGAGAGGTTGCGTGTGTGTGTTTTATTGACTCAGTGATCTGGGATATAGAGAGGTTGCGTGTGTGTGTTTTATTGACTCTGATCTGGGATATCGAGAGGTTGCGTGTGTGTGTTTTATTGACTCTGATCTGGGATATCGAGAGGTTGCGTGTGTGTGTTTTATTGACTCTGATCTGGGATATAGAGAGGTTGCGTGTGTGCGTTTTATTGACTCTGATCTGGGATATAGAGAGGTTGCGTGTGTGTGTTTTATTGACTCTGATCTGGGATATAGAGAGGTTGCTTGCGTGTGTGTGTTTTATTGACTCTGATCTGGGATATAGAGAGGTTGCGTGTGTGTGTTTTATTGACTCTGATCTGGGATATCGAGAGGTTGCGTGTGTGTGTTTTATTGACTCTGATCTGGGATATAGAGAGGTTGCGTGTGTGTGTTTTATTGACTCTGATCTGGGATATAGAGAGGTTGCGTGAGTGTGTTTTATTGACTCTGATCTGGGATATAGAGAGGTTGCGTGTGTGTGTTTTATAGACTCTGATCTGGGATATAGAGAGGTTGTATGAGTGTATTTTATTGTGGCGGGGTGGTGTGGGTGTGGTCTTTAATGTTTGTCCAAAAATAGTCTGTCTAACCCCGGTCCTGGTTGTCGTTTCCTGCGCTCTCTCTCTTTCTGTCTCGCGTGTTTTCTTTCTTAGTTCAAGACACTCTTACATGATGTACCCCACACCCCACACCGCGTACTTTGGGCTCCCCCGAGCCTGGCTGTGCGGCAGCTTTGCTTAATTAAGCTAATTATCCTAATTGCAAGGGGACCCCTTTCTCAGCAGGCAGGTGCGCTGGAGGGCAGTGCAGCGGCGCGTATCTTTGGTTCTCCTCTCCGGTTCTGAATCACCCCACACCCGCTAACTCCCTGCCCTCGTTCAGGGTCGCGTCATACTGACAATTCTGCTGAAGGAAGCCAGCAGACCACAGCGGAGCCGGAAATGGCAACTTCAGGTGTGCTTAACCGCGTTAGTTTTCTAGTTCAAAACTCGCTCCCAGTAATTGCATTCAGATCACGTGACCTACAGCAAAGGTGCGAGGATTGTGCCATTTTATTTCTGGGTTTATCAGCTATTTAAAAAAAAAAAAAAAAAAAAAAAAAAAAGTAATGAGTGGCGGATCTTAAAACCGCCACCACAGACACTAATTTTAACCCTGCTGGTAATTTGCAGACGCTGATGACGCCCTTTCCAGTGTTCACATAACTTCAATACAATCGAATACACTGCTAGGGAGGGGCGGGGTTTATGAGGGGTCGGATTCGGGTCATTAAAACGCTCCCAGTCAAAGTGATGCTCAGAATTCAGAACTCAGAACTCAGAACCCTGGAATGGGAAACATCTGCTCGTGCGGGACCGGCCTGGACCAGGCTGTGATTGGCTACTGGAGGGCAGCGGGTGTGGCCGTCGATTTAAAGCTGTGACATCACTTTTCCTGACGAAGGGAGACTCAAGCTTCTCAACACAGGGGGGAAAAAAATACAATAAAACAAATTCTGAAGGTATTTTTTTTAAAACAGCCCAAAGAAAAAGATGAAATAGGTGGATAACATTTTAAAATATTTCTTTTGTATTAGGTGTTTTTTTTTCTTCTTTTCATATGTTGCTGGGCTCTTCCTGCAGGATTTGGGCTGCCGGCGGAGCTGGTTTGTTCTTGCAGAGTAATTAAACATCGCGAGGTAAGGATTATTCGTTTACGGTCTTTCCACGGCTCCGGTTTTTATTTGTAATAACATATATTAGTGTCGAGCGCTATCGCTGTTTTTCGTGTCTTTGTTTCGTCGCTATAACAAAGACTGGCGACAGTATCAGTGCGGTGTAAATACAGCGGTATTTAAGCTCGTATACGGCGCAGGGTTACGTTTCATTTTACAGTTAATTAACTATACAAGCGCCGGATACAGACCGTGTATTCAGCGTGGCTCGCCTGTGTGAAAGCCGGCTCATGGCGCACTTTATTTTTATTACAGTGTTTATTTATAGAACGCAGTTTTGTTTGTTTGTTTTGGTTTAAGAGTTAATATGTGTTTTAATAATTCTATCGTTTTTAAATGGTGTAAGCCGTTCTTAATTAAATTCTCTCTCTCTCTATCTCTATCTATCTATCTATCTATCTATCTATCTATAACAAAAAAACGCAGCACAGTTTTGAGCAGTTACAGTAGCTGTTTAAAATGCAATGAGGGGATGATTTAAAACAATAGCTTATTGGCCCTGCACAGGAAAGCTGTGTGTGACTAAGATAGATAGATAGATATAATATACTGTAATGGGTTTCACATGTGAACATTTTCACATGCAGCTTGACTCACTGACTGGGTTAAAACAAGCTCTTTTATTAACCCACTTTTAATTCTTCGTATTTAGCTGTATATTACACAACCTACACTACAGTGTGCTGTGAGAGATGCACGGTCATTGATTTCTTTAATTTATTTTTCTTTCACCTACTCAAGGTCCGAGCGAGCCAGTAAGATAATTTGATGCTTCTTGGGGGGGGGGAAATCAATTTTCCCGCGAACAGGTAAATCAATTCGCTCTTTTTTAGAATGAGGTATTGCGCGATACTCCTAACAGGGTAGCGTATGAACTAGCAGCGGTGTATTGTGCGTTAATCTCTTGCCTGTTTGTCTTGTTTCGTGATAAAATGCAGCCAGCATCGTAGAAAAAAAAATAACTAGCCCTACGTCTGTACCAGCTGTGCCCCCTCTGCCTGTTAACACAGGGGCATTTCCACAGGCTGGCAGCTTCACAGGAGAGCTCAAACCACCCCCACTGCAGCATGGGGGAAAAAAAACCAAACCAGCAGGAAATCATAAAACCGGCCATGTGCCTTTTAGATCTGTGCTTGATGTGTGTTTCAGCTTTGATTCTGTCAGTATGTAAATGCTGTCGAGGATCGTATTGATTTAGCAGAAGCCAGCCGACGCACAGCAGAGCCTCGTAAATAAAAGGGATTAAATACTGAAGCAGTAACCAGTGGCACTGTGGGGCATTGCCAGACATTACAGAGTGGGTTTCTGGTCAGTAATGAGGCAGAGATGGCTCTCAGTACAGTGGTGGCGCCTGTACTTCCTTGTGCTGTACCAGGCAGTTGCGTCACAATGATACATGTGTCGTTGACTTTTCTTTTACTGACCCCCGATTGGCTACTCTGTAAAAGGTTCTATCTTGGCATTCACTTGGTGATTGTTTAATTGAAAACAGTGCCTGGGCGTTTGCTACAAGATGCTCGCCTGCATGCTGTGGGTACCGGTTGGTATATAAAGCCTGCAAGTATTTTCTTGGGATATGCATGTGATACAGGTTGTGAGTGTTTTTTTCCTCTGGAGAACTAAAATAATTCCATGCCTAGTGTGTTTCTTGGTGTGTTTTCGCTCCCAGGTGCAGGTAGATTTGTGTTTCTTGATTGTGTTTTCGCTCCCAGGTGCAGGTAGATTTGTGTTTCTTGATTGTGTTTTCTCTCCCAGGTGCAGGTAGATTTGTGTTTCTTGATTGTGTTTTCTCTCCCAGGTGCAGGTAGATTTGTGTTTCTTGATTGTGTTTTCTCTCCCAGGTGCAGGTAGATTTGTGTTTCTTGGTGAGTTCTCTCCCAGGTGCAGGTAGATTTGTGTTTCTTGATTGTGTTTGCTCTCCCAGGCGCAGGTAGATTTGTGTTTCTTGGTGTTTGCTCTCCCAGGTGCAGGTAGATTTGTGTTTCTTGGTGTGTTTGCTCTCCCAGGTGCAGGTAGATTTGTGTTTCTTGGTGAGTTCGCTCCCAGGTGCAGGTAGATTTGTGTTTCTTGATTGTGTTTTCGCTCCCAGGTGCAGGTAGATTTGTGTTTCTTGATTGTGTTTTCGCTCCCAGGTGCAGGTAGATTTGTGTTTCTTGATTGTGTTTTCTCTCCCAGGTGCAGGTAGATTTGTGTTTCTTGGTGTTTGCTCTCCCAGGTGCAGGTAGATTTGTGTTTCTTGGTGTGTTTGCTCTCCCAGGTGCAGGTAGATTTGTGTTTCTTGATTGTGTTTGCTCTCCCAGGTGCAGGTAGATTTGTGTTTCTTGGTGAGTTCTCTCCCAGGTGCAGGTAGATTTGTGTTTCTTGGTGAGTTCTCTCCCAGGTGCAGGTAGATTTGTGTTTCTTGATTGTGTTTGCTCTCCCAGGTGCAGGTAGATTTGTGTTTCTTGAGTGTGTTTTCTCTCCCAGGTGCAGGTAGATTTGTGTTTCTTGATTGTGTTTTCGCTCCCAGGTGCAGGTAGATTTGTGTTTCTTGATGGTGTTTTCTCTCCCAGGTGCTGGTAGATTTGTGTTTCTTGGTGAGTTCTCTCCCAGGTGCAGGTAGATTTGTGTTTCTTGGTGTGTTTTCTCTCCCGGGTGCAGGTAGATTTGTGTTTCTTGGTGTTTTCTCTCCCAGGTGCAGGTAGATTTGTGTTTCTTGGTGTGTTTTCTCTCCCAGGTGCAGGTAGATTTGTGTTTCTTGGTGTGTTTTCTCTCCCAGGTGCAGGTAGATTTGTGTTTCTTGGTGTGTTTTCGCTCCCAGGTGCAGGTAGATTTGTGTTTCTTGATTGTGTTTGCTCTCCCAGGTGCAGGTAGATTTGTGTTTCTTGGTGTGTTTTCTCTCCCAGGTGCAGGTAGATTTGTGTTTCTTGATTGTGTTTTCTCTCCCAGGTGCAGGTAGATTTGTGTTTCTTGATTGTGTTTTCTCTCCCAGGTGCAGGTAGATTTGTGTTTCTTGATTGTGTGTTTTCTTTCGGTGGGGTGGGCTGGTTTTGAATAAACGGTGCTCTTGTGTAGATCTGAAAAAGCTGCAGAAGCCTCCCATGCCGCACCCCAGGAGGAAGGGTTCTGTATCGTTCCTCCACGAGTCCTTGTCGATATCCATGAGCTCTTTATCACACCCCGGAAACTCGCCGCTATTTTTTTCCAGGCAACAGAAGCAGTGTCTGTTTCGATGGCTTGCAACTCATTTGCATGCCTCTGTTTGTTATAAACCCCCCCCCCTCCCCTTTGTCAGTTCTGGAGGTGCAGAATGGTTGCAGTTTAGAAACCACACTAGTTACCCCCCCCCCCCCGCCCCCCCTAACTCTGTGACTTTCAGATAACACAAGCATTCTTTATATTACATTGTGTGTGTGTGTGTGTGTGTGTGTGTGTGTGTGTGCATTCTACTCTCGGTCAAGGGGTAGCTGATTCCATATTTAGCCTGCCAGCTAAAGTTCGCCTTCCTGTTTTCACCACAGGGGAGACTACATCCTCTCTAGCAGCCCCTATAGAAAGATGTAAGTTTGGGAGGGGGAGCGGCTGGCGCCCCCTTCAGCACCTCCAATATATAATAATAAACTGTCCCTTGAAATAGCTTGATCATTTTTTTTTAGTGATGAAGACTAAAGTGTTCTTAATCCAAACTGACCAGAGTTCCGGAACCACAGGCTCAAATATTCTGACGCCTGACCTGTACATGTCAGCTCTTCATTTACATTCTGTATTCCCTCTCAGCCAATCGGAGTGAAGGATCTGCCCCCCATTGTGATTGCTTATGGGTTAGTTAGTGTGTGTGTGTGTGTGTGTGTGTGTGTGTGTGTGTGTGTGTTTCGGTGCACGCAAGCCCAAGGCCCTTTGTGAGATCAGCTTAACTGTAGCAAGCTGGGGCACCTAGAAATGGGAAGTGACGAGGGCTACTGAAGAGGCTGTAGGCTACACTGAAGCACTCAAGCAACCTCATATCTGTTTATTTCCCCTTTCATTGTGTGGTGGCAGGAAGTTTTATTTTATTAACATACATAAATATTCAGGAGCTGCTGAATCGAACCCAGATCTCCTGGGTGCACCAGTCCAGATGCTCAACAAGATGAGCCATCGGGCAAAGCTGTCATTCCTATATCCTGCTAGAGAAGGATGTGCAATTCTGTATTCCATTTTTACCAAGAATGGTCCCATTAGCCCTGGATGCGCTGCTGCGCTTCACAGTGGCAGATGTCCCTGTGAATGTGTTTGCAGTATTTCAAAGCAGTTTAAGATGTCCTCTAGACAGGACTGCAGTGTTTATAAGACAGCTTTTTATATTGCAGAAGCCTTTTGTAGCTGTCATTTTTAGAATATCCTCCTTTTTAATTGGCTGTCCTGGGACGGACTGAGTTAGACAAATATGCAAATACATTTAGACAAGTGTGTGGACACCATACCAAGGACGATGTGCCAGCTGGATGCATAGGATTTCCATTTATTAATCTATTTCTTAAGAAAAATAATGCTTTCTTCCACGTCTGTGTGACTTAACTTCATAACATAAACGTGCAGACAGACGTCTGAGCCCAAGCCTGCGCTTAGCGTGTAAAAGGGGCTGTTCTTCTGCACAACTCCTCTCAGTCCCAGTTATGAATGCTGATATTCAGCTGATTGCTTACAGATGTAGCTTTTACCAGCCTGCCCCTCGTTCTTAACCCTTCACTACCCGCGGTATGTGTTTTTATTAAATCTCTATCGCAATTATTTTTTTAAAATCACATTTAGAATTTTTTTTAAACGGTTTGTGTGAACTCTGTGGATGTTTGAGAAGTATTATAAAATCATTATAAAATAGTTACATAGATTACTTGGTACAATTCTACACGCAGTGACTGAAGGGGATATATCTATATAATAAGCATAGCAGTGCCTTTCATTGTCTGTCTACCTACCTGTTGGAGATCATGCTGTGTTTATAACAAGGGTACACAAAGGGCCCTGGATTAGTGATCTAAATGGTGGTGTTTTTAAGATCCGTCTCGCTGCTCTCGTGTTGTTACGCATGGAAGATCTTCAGGGGAAGATTACCAAGCCTGGTCATTATTCAACCCGCCAGGAATACAGAGGAGAGGTGTCTGAACGCGATGCCAGGCACGTCCAGCGACCTGCCCTGCGATTGGGATGGAACTTGGTACAGACATTCCGTCGTTCCTGGCATTCCATACTGAGAGTGTTGCATCGCCTAGAATTTTATTTAACATCATGTAATCAAAGAAACTACAAAATGAGATTGCAAAGGTCTACCGGAAGCCATAATAGCAGTACAGTATTGCATGTTAGATTTCGAAATGTCACATTTATTCATTCATTCATCAAAGCGGTGTGTAATTCAATATGTTAACGTAACATTATACAGCAGGTTTCGTTCAACCTTTTATGAAGCTAAATGAATTCATTCTACGGGGCGATTGCAAAACTTTTTCACCAGACCTGTAGATCTGCATGCCATTGCGTCTGTAGTTTTGCTGTTTCTAAAGTAGGTTAAGGAACACGCAGAGCGTGGCTGACCGGGGTTGAAAAGTGTACTGCTGCTCTTGCTACGAGCGCCACGTTTTCAAGCGCCACGGCGCTGTATTGAAAGCCTGTTGGATGGGGATCAAGTCAGCGTGGCTTGTGGGCTGATTTGAAGTACGGGTTCAGTAAATAGCTGAGCTCCACTCCGCTCAGATGTGTGTAGGCCTGGGAGATGGGTGTCAGGCCGGAGTCTGCTGTGCAGATGTGGACAGCTGTGCCTCCCTCCCTCCCTCCCTCCCTCCTCTGCAGCCGGCGAGGAAATCCAAGGAGCTGATTCGCTGAAAGAGAAAGTGTTCTGAGGTCTTCAGAAGCTTTGTGGATTTATTTATGTATTTAAGTTATGAACAGGAAGTTCTGTAACCTGTTTTATTTATATACATATCATTTTTTTTTTTTGAGGATGGGATAGTTGTAGTACATCGTTAACGGACTGCGTTTCAGTCTTTTTAAAAATTTTAATCGTCTCCTTTCGTTTTAAGTCTTCAGTTTTATAAAACTGTAAGTGGTTGAACTGACTGTTTGTTTTTGAAAAAGGGGCGAATGGATCTTAAGATTTCATTACTGTGGCGATCCGTTCTCTGTACAGTTTAGAACAGAACTTCTACACCAGTCCTGTCTTCATTAATACTATAAACAAATGTGTGTGTGTCAATGATTACTGTTCTGAAACTGGCTCTGGGGATGTGAAAATACATTGTGTGTGTGTATACAGTACATGCATTGTGTGTGTGTGTGTGTGTGTGTGTACAGTGTATGCATTGTGTGTGTGTGTACAGTGTATGCATTGTGTGTGTGTGTGTGTGTGTATACAGTACATGCATTGTGTGTGTGTGTACAGTGCATGCATTGTGTGTGTGTGTACAGTGCATGCATTGTGTGTGTGTGTGTGTGTACAGTGCATGCATTGTGTGTGTGTGTGTGTGTGTGTGTGTACAGTGCATGCATTGTGTGTGTGTGTGTGTGTGTGTGTGTGTGTACAGTGTATGCATTGTGTGTGTGTGTACAGTGCATGCATTGTGTCACTGATACACGTCGATACAAGCATGCTGACGATGATGATTCGAGACAATCTGCTGTGGTTGGGTGTCCAGGCAGTCTGTATGCTGAGGTGCTCAAGCCAGTCCTTGTCTGTGTAACACACAGACCTTCATGCAGTGGAGAGGCTACTGTAAAGAACCCTGCGGAGGGATCTTACCAGTGTGTGCAAAGCATCTGCAGCTCCGAAGGGGAAGCGATGCACAAATATATACGTAGATGTAATGTCAGGTTGTTTCGCCTGCTTTGTTATAAATGGCATGCGGGAAATTGAAAACGCGGAACTGAAAGAGTCGTTGTCAGCAGCAGCATTGTTACTGCAGAATGGCGCGTCGGCATGCAGGCTGGCAGATACACAAGCCCTTCAGCCTCCTGTGTGAAGAGTGAGCGTGCAAACAGCATTGTGATTTACACCAGGGTCTCCGAGGAGGGGCTGCAGAGCTGAGCACAGCCTGGCTGTGCTTAAACACAGAACCGGGACCAATTCATTGTGAGAGAGAGAGAGAGAGACCATCTGTTAATTCATTATTAATATCCTTGATGAATCATGCAGATCCTCATCAGAATTCTTCTTTCCTTCATTATAACAATTTATGATCCTAGAAAATCTTATTCTTTTTGGGGAAGAACTGATAGACTTTATAAATGCAATGCTTTATTTAGATTGACATACATAGATACATACATACACACTCACACACAGATATATACACGCACAGATACCCATACATACACACTGACACACTGACACACACAGATTTTCATATATATATATGTGTGTGTGTGTGTGTGTGTGTGTTTTTTTTTTCTACAAAAATAAAAACTGTTCTGAATTCCGTGTTCTGTGTTTCAATGTTCGAGATGGCTGTCAGGAGGGACTTTTCTGAGCACAGAAGATTTCAGCTCGTTTCAAGCGGTGTGTGGAGAAGTTGCTTCTGAATCAAGCCCTCAGTTTTGATTGATTGATTGACCCAGACTCTTCTGAAACCTGATCTTTATCTCTTCAGCAGGGATTGCTTGGTAGATCACACCCACACTCTCCTGTGGACTAGCTGGGGAGTCAGTAATGTGATCCAGGCCCGTTCCTGACCAGGCGTGTTTGTTTTCATTGAAATAGATGCTTGGTTAATAGAGGAGAAATGTACAAGCTGTGAGGAGTTGTATGTATAGAGGCTATTGTAGTCCTGCACCCAGTTCTGAATTTGATAGATTTTCTTTAGTACATTTTCAAATTGATTTACGTTTTAAATATTTAAAAAGCAGCTATGTCTCTGGTTAGTTTTCAGAAAGTAGTATCCTGTTTAGACCTGTGTGCTCCACTGATCGATAGTTCTTGGTGATGTTTAAATATAGATCTGGGTGATATTTAAGTAGATAAACCCCCCCCCCCCCGCCCCTCCCTGACTGATGCAGTCCCTCATCCTGCTTCCTTGGGCTGCACAGTTCAGTCCTGAAATGCTGCTGAGAAAGATTACAGCTTACCAGCCCTGTGGACAAGCGGAGCGCTCAGTGCAGTGCAGTGTGCTTTCACTTCAATCTGCTTTATAGTCAAAAGAAGTTAAACTCTTACTTGTGCTATTGATGCAGTGTGGTGGTGGGGAGGGTGGGGGGGGTGATCAGTGGTGTTCTGCAGTGTTGACGATTCAAAGGAAGGTCTGTCTGTGATTGCTGCTTCCCATCGCTGGAGGGCATGGCTCTGTGTTGGGATAGTGTTGCTGCTTCCCGTCGCTGGAGGGCATGGCTCTGTGTTGGGATAGTGTTGCTGCTTCCCATCGCTGGAGGGCATGGCTCTGTGTTGGGATAGTGTTGCTGCTTCCCATCGCTGGAGGGCATGGCTCTGTGTTGGGATAGTGTTGCTGCTTCCCGTCGCTGGAGGGCATGGCTCTGTGTTGGGATAGTGTTGCTGCTTCCCGTCGCTGGAGGGCATGGCTCTGTGCTGGGATAGTGTTGCTGCTTCCCATCGCTGGAGGGCATGGCTCTGTGCTGGGATAGTGTTGCTGCTTCCCATCGCTGGAGGGCATGGCTCTGTGTTGGGATAGTGTTGCTGCTTCCCGTCGCTGGAGGGCATGGCTCTGAGTTGGGATAGTGTTGCTGCTTCCCGTCGCTGGAGGGCATGGCTCTGAGTTGGGATAGTGTTGCTGCTTCCCGTCGCTGGAGGGCGTGGCTCTGTGTTGGGATAGTGTTGCTGCTTCCCGTCGCTGGAGGGCATGGCTCTGAGTTGGGATAGTGTTGCTGCTTCCCGTCGCTGGAGGGCATGGCTCTGTGTTGGGATAGTGTTGCTGCTTCCCATCGCTGGAGGGCATGGCTCTGTGTTGGGATAGTGTTGCTGCTTCCCATCGCTGGAGGGCATGGCTCTGTGTTGGGATAGTGTTGCTGCTTCCCATCGCTGGAGGGCGTGGCTCTGTGCTGGGATAGTGTTGCTGCTTCCCATCGCTGGAGGGCGTGGCTCTGTGCTGGGATAGTGTTGCTGCTTCCCATCGCTGGAGGGCGTGGCTCTGTGTTGGGATAGTGTTGCTGCTTCCCATCGCTGGAGGGCGTGGCTCTGTGTTGGGATAGTGTTGCTGCTTCCCATCGCTGGAGGGCGTGGCTCTGTGTTGGGATAGTGTTGCTGCTTCCCATCGCTGGAGGGCGTGGCTCTGTGTTGGGATAGTGTTGCTGCTTCCCATCGCTGGAGGGCGTGGCTCTGTGTTGGGATAGTGTTGCTGCTTCCCATCGCTGGAGGGCATGGCTCTGTGTTGGGATAGTGTTGCTGCTTCCCGTCGCTGGAGGGCATGGCTCTGTGTTGGGATAGTGTTGCTGCTTCCCGTCGCTGGAGGGCATGGCTCTGTGTTGGGATAGTGTTGCTGCTTCCCGTCGCTGGAGGGCATGGCTCTGTGTTGGGATAGTGTTGCTGCTTCCCGTCGCTGGAGGGCATGGCTCTGTGTTGGGATAGTGTTGCTGCTTCCCGTCGCTGGAGGGCATGGCTCTGTGTTGGGATAGTGTTGCTGCTTCCCGTCGCTGGAGGGCATGGCTCTGTGTTGGGATAGTGTTGCTGCTTCCCGTCGCTGGAGGGCATGGCTCTGTGTTGGGATAGTGTTGCTGCTTCCCGTCGCTGGAGGGCATGGCTCTGTGTTGGGATAGTGTTGCTGCTTCCCGTCGCTGGAGGGCATGGCTCTGTGTTGGGATAGTGTTGCTGCTTCCCGTCGCTGGAGGGCATGGCTCTGTGTTGGGATAGTGTTGCTGCTTCCCGTCGCTGGAGGGCATGGCTCTGTGTTGGGATAGTGTTGCTGCTTCCCGTCGCTGGAGGGCATGGCTCTGTGTTGGGATAGTGTTGCTGCTTCCCGTCGCTGGAGGGCATGGCTCTGTGTTGGGATAGTGTTGCTGCTTCCCGTCGCTGGAGGGCATGGCTCTGTGTTGGGATAGTGTTGCTGCTTCCCGTCGCTGGAGGGCATGGCTCTGTGTTGGGATAGTGTTGCTGCTTCCCGTCGCTGGAGGGCATGGCTCTGTGTTGGGATAGTGTTGCTGCTTCCCGTCGCTGGAGGGCATGGCTCTGTGTTGGGATAGTGTTGCTGCTTCCCGTCGCTGGAGGGCGTGGCTCTGTGTTGGGATAGTGTTGCTGCTTCCCGTCGCTGGAGGGCGTGGCTCTGTGTTGGGATAGTGTTGCTGCTTCCCGTCGCTGGAGAGCGTGGCTCTGTGTTGGGATAGTGTTGCTGCTTCCCGTCGCTGGAGGGCGTGGCTCTGTGCTGGGATAGTGTTGCTGCTTCCCGTCGCTGGAGGGCATGGCTCTGTGCTGGGATAGTGTTGCTGCTTCCCGTCGCTGGAGGGCATGGCTCTGTGCTGGGATAGTGTTGCTGCTTCCCGTCGCTGGAGGGCATGGCTCTGTGCTGGGATAGTGTTGCTGCTTCCCGTCGCTGGAGGGCATGGCTCTGTGCTGGGATAGTGTTGCTGCTTCCCGTCGCTGGAGGGCATGGCTCTGTGTTGGGATAGTGTTGCTGCTTCCCGTCGCTGGAGGGCATGGCTCTGTGTTGGGATAGTGTTGCTGCTTCCCGTCGCTGGAGGGCATGGCTCTGTGTTGGGATAGTGTTGCTGCTTCCCGTCGCTGGAGGGCATGGCTCTGTGTTGGGATAGTGTTGCTGCTTCCCGTCGCTGGAGGGCGTGGCTCTGTGTTGGGATAGTGTTGCTGCTTCCCGTCGCTGGAGGGCGTGGCTCTGTGCTGGGATAGTGTTGCTGCTTCCCGTCGCTGGAGGGCATGGCTCTGTGTTGGGATAGTGTTGCTGCTTCCCGTCGCTGGAGGGCATGGCTCTGTGTTGGGATAGTGTTGCTGCTTCCCGTCGCTGGAGGGCATGGCTCTGTGTTGGGATAGTGTTGCTGCTTCCCGTCGCTGGAGGGCATGGCTCTGTGTTCGTGAAGATCGGATACTCCCTGATTTTTGTGGCTTAATGACATCCTGCTGCATGGTGTAGATTTCTTTTGATTTCAAGAGAGGATGTGTTTTTTTGTTCACCCTCTGTGTAACCTCACGGCACACTATTAGGGTTCATTCAGATTTCAACATTTGGCTTGTGTCCCTACAGCTGAAACGACTGCTGGGAATGTGGACAAGCTTCCCTGTCAACTGTCTGATAAGATTCCACACAAGGGACCTTTCTTTGTTTTTGTAACATTTCTGCAATGATGTGCACCACAGAGGTTTGAAATTCACTGACAGGTTGTCAGTTTCCTCCTGGTGATGCTCGAGTCGCTCGCGAATGTATTTGAAGAAGAAACCGTTTGAACAGCAAGCGCTCGATTTTCCTTGCGTACCTTCAGGGGTTAAACCAGATACTTTGATAAAGTTTGATGCTTTTTTTTTATTGCTTTTACAATATTACAAAATTTATTCAGCGCAGTGATCTGCCTGTCCTCAAAGACCAGAAACTGATCGTTCAGGGGAAGAAAATCGCTTCAAGTTCTTTGCAAACAAACAGAGTGCATCATTACTGCTTTTGAATCGGTGGTGTGCATATTTCGGTTTATATAATCTGAGGCTCTTCTGGGTCTTTTTTTTTTTTTTAATTTGTATTTTTTTCCTTCTGTGTCGCGGCGGCGCACAGTTTAGAAGAGTGAGACAAACAGAAGCACAGCTTGAAGCGGCTGCTGCCCTTTGCACTGTGCGTCCTGTCGTACCAGCATGCACTCCACCTTCTTTATTACCTCTCGAGACGCCCTTTACTGGCTAAATATAAAGCTGGGGTCTTTTTGTTTGTCCACAGGCACAGATCAGAACAGTTGTTGACCCCCCTGCCCCCCCCCATACTCCCTGGGCTGGCCTGGCAGCCTTACTTGTTTACCTTCTGTGCTATTACTGAAGCATTCTGTTATTTATTAGCAACCTCCCTGATCCAGGGCATTTGCAAACATTTTCTATTTTGTAATTAAGCATGCTGTCCGATTTGCAACCACACAAGCACGTGTTTAATTCCTTTGTTCTTCCAGTATAGTCAGAGACACTTCATGTAAAGTATTATCATAAAATAACTGTGTACAGTAATAAATATTGGTATCTTACAAACACTTCTGCCTGTAAAACTACGCCCAGGGTAATTGTAGCCCCCACTTTGCTTTTAAATCCAGAATATTTATTTTTGGTTTCGGTTCGCATCGCACAGCTCTTGCCACTCCAGTGTGTCTTGTTTTGTTTCCGTGAATTGACCTTGCTTCAAACCGACACGATGTGCACTCCCAAGAAAGGGGACCGCGCTGCAAGTATGCGAGGGATCGGAGCTTCCTTTGTTGTAGAATCTGGACCTAATGATACACTCAATCCTTTTGTTTTCCTCCCTGAATTTATTTTTTGACCCAATTCCTTGACCGTGCGTGTGGGTTTTTATTTTTTTAATTTTAAAACTAGCCTGTTTCCTCTTGTTTAAGGGTGATGTTGTTATTTTCTGTCCAGCACTTGCGGGGTTAATGCAGATCTGTGTGAAGCTGGCAGCAGCAGCAGCTGTTGTAGGAGCCTCTCTGTAAACCCAGCCTCTGCTGTAGTGCTGCTGCCGAGACAATGGAAGCAACAGCAAGAGCAGGGATCGCAGCACACACTCGCACACAATGCATGGAGGAGAGACCGGCCCTGCCTCTCTAGACAGCTGAACACCCTTCAGAAAGGGAGAGCGGGCAGCCCTGAGGGGCAGGCGAGGGCCGGCTTGCGCTTCTGGATTTCACGTCTCAGCATCCAGGGTGATCTGCAAACAAACAAACGAATGAATGAATTGCTGAGTGCGTCTCTACTGCTGCAACGGGAAAGGACAGCGGGGTGATGCTGCAGCTGCAGGTACCTAGAGCCCACTAAAGCATGTTATTGTTTATTATTATTATTATTATTATTATTATTATTATTATTATTATTATTATTATTAATGTTATTAGGATGGATGAGATCCGGGGGTGAGAAAAAGCAAGACGAGGAAGATTACAATTAGGAGAGCAGACTGTGTGTCTCTCTGTGTGTCGGTCTGTCTTTATTTCTGGGGGGGGGTGGGGGTCGAAACAAGGGGATTCATATACAACAGTACTTCATTTTTCTTGTCTCTTTCCTCTTTATTTTCCTGTCCTATACAGTAGCACGTGCCTGTGTGTTTTGTTCTTTGTGCGGCACAGCATTGTGATGCGCTGGTTTCGGAGTGCATGTGGGACTCCATGCAGAACTCGTGAAGGGCCTGCAGGGATGTGAACACAGGCCAGCTTGGGTCTGAAGGGCTGCAGCTACAGTGGCTGCTACTGGCTTCTCCGCTTCAGAGCTGCTGTGCACATAACATATACCCACACATATATGTATATGTATGTATGTATGTATGTGTATACACACACACACACACACACACACACACACAGAGTAGGGGGACACGGGACATTTGTAATCTAGTTTATACAGTCTTAATTTTCTCTGCAGCACAGCAGGAAGCCTGAGCACAGCAGTACAGCACAGCAGGGAGCCTCAGCACAGCAGTACAACACAGCAGGGAGCCTCAGCACAGCAGTACAGCACAGCAGGGAGCCACAGTACAACACAGCACAGCAGAGAGCCTCAGCACAGCAGTACAGCAGTACAGCACAGCAGGGAGCCTCAGCACAGCAGTACAGCACAGCAGAGAGCCTCATTTGATTGATGTATTTTACCAGGCGTCTCTAATTGTGATTTACATTACTGATTTGTTTCTAATTATATAAAATGTACACAAGCCTGGGTTGAATTCTATAGAAGATATAGATTTTTTTTTTTTTAATTTATGTAATAATTACACTTCCATTAACCCTGATGGCTTTATAACACACATGCAGTAACTGCCTTTTAACAAGCGATCTTTCAAATAATAGTTAATGAAGTGCTGTTTGTTTTGAAGGGTGTTTTTTAAAGAATAGAGGAGGGAGTTTATGCAACGGCTGATTTGCAGAATTCTGCACTGAAGGAGGGGGGGGGGGAGGGGGTGTGTGTTGTGTGATTTACAGACCAACACTAATCGTAAATAAGGAACATAAGCTGTCAATTATTTAATTTTGATTTTAATATTCATTAGCTTGTGTTTGAATAATCAGCCGAGCCCAACTCATTAGACTGGTTTACAAATGGGCTGTCGGGCAAATTCACTAGACGACTCCTTTTGTGGTGGTTGGCAGGAGCGGGGGAGGGGGGGGGGGGGGTCCTTGCCAAGTCTCCGGAATGCCCCAGGGGCTGCTGGGAGGTGGAGTTTATTCTTTTGATCACCTTCGCGTCGGCGCTGATCCTCTCAGCAGGGACTCCTCTCCATCCTATCACAGCTTGCCTGCTAATTCTGCCACGCTGTTCTGTACATTAGCAGCGATTTGCAGGTTGTGTTGCTGGGAGACCCAAACAGAACCACGATTTGGGATTATTATTATTATTATTATTATTATTCTTTGGTGATTTTAGCAGATGCATTCACAGCTGCTGCTGCAGAGTCACTTCCAATAGGACCTCATTTGTTTTGAGTCTCATCCGAAGGACGGAGCACAAGGAGGTTCAGTGACTCAGGGTCACACGAGCCCCTTTCTTTAACCGCTGGACCACAAAGCCGAATGGAAACGTCTGGTTTTATAAAGTCAAACCCAATCCCTGCTGCATACCAGCATGCAGAGCTGTGTGTTCAACGCATCTCCATCGGTTTTGCTGAAAGGGGGAAATTGCTTCACGTCAGCCTGCAAGGGAAGCTTCATATGAAGTCTGTGATGCAGTATGTTTCAGTGAAACCTCATTTATTAAGGTCTGCTCATTGAAATGTCCTGAAAAGGCAGGTGGCCTCGCTGCCTTATTTTGAGTTTTCTCGGTGATTTAGCCTCATTGAGTCAGCACGTCCCTGAGGCCAGGAGTTAACAAGTCTGCAATTAAAACAAAATAAAAGCCAGAACTCATCAGCATTTATTATGGAGCGTGGGGGCGGGGGGGCGCTTGCATGAAACTGACCCCTGAACCCTGCGTAGTGTTTCTGTCGCTGACTCTCTGGGTAACGGCTGACTGCAGTTCTGAACGTGAGCCGCTGTGATTTAGCCATGTCTCGTCCTTTTAGTTCTCCTGTCCTGCGTGGCGACATCTTCACATTGCCTTGAAGGTCCTGCCAGGAGGGATCAGGCTGTTTCTTTGATTGGTGTGTGTGTGTTTAACCCGCTTTGTCGTTGGGTCTCTGCGTAGGCACACGAAGCAACACATGTGGAAGGAGATTTAGCTAGAGGGTGCAAAATGGAAAGCTTAATAATAAAAAAAAACTGGAACAGAAGTGGTGAAAAAAAAAAAACCTTCACTGGTGCAGAATATATAGTGCAGCCCATGAGTGTTTACAAGCCAGTGTCGTCTGCACCCCGAACAGACCTGAAAATAGAAAAGCAAACATCTCTCGTGGGCTGGAGGAATGCAGCCACCCAGTACGGCTCCATTTTGCTCCACAGGTGGGATGTCCCGTCGCTTTATTTTAGGACCTCCGGAAGTTGCTTGTAGGAGCTGATCAATTAATTGCATTCCGAGCAGGAACTCCAGCAACTGCTGTGGAGGTGCTGGTCAGTGTGAGAGAGTGCTGTGGAGGGGCTGGTCAGTGTGAGAGAGTGCTGTGGAGGGGCTGGTCAGTGTGAGAGAGTGCTGTGGAGGGGCTGGTCAGTGTGAAAGAGTGCTGTGGTGGAGCTGGTCAGTGTGAGAGAGTGCTGTGGAGGGGCTGGTCAGTGTGAGAGAGTGCTGTGGAGGGGCTGGTCAGTGTGAGAGAGTGCTGTGGAGGAGCTGGTCAGTGTGTGAGAGTGCTGTGGAGGGGCTGGTCAGTGTGAGAGAGTGCTGTGGAGGGGCTGGTCAGTGTGAGTGAGTGCTGTGGAGGTTTTGAAAAGGGGACATAAGGACTGCTGGCTAAAAATAAACTTAGTCATGAAGTTAGACCAGGGCTGGCCACAGTTGTCCCTTCCAGTCCTGCTCTTTGTTCTAAATTGTTTAATTGAGTTGCTGTTGGGTTGGCAGTGAAGTTGGTTCAGGATGCGAAGTGACGAAGGACATTAGTGACTGTTTTCAAGAGCAGCCTCGCACCAGCGAGCGGTGAGAGGGTTTGGTTAATTTTAATCCGTGATCGTTGGTGCGTTCCAGTATATGCTAATCCATTCACCTAACGGGTTATAAAACAAACTCCTCTCCAATTAAACCTTCTTGCCCTCCCATTAAGAGGTTAACACAGATCAACGATCCACACAGCGCTGGCATGATCAATACTCGCAGTGAAACCACGGTGAAGCATCTCTCACGTTACGAGGGCAAACGGTCAGACTACATTAGTGGGAGAGGTGTGTGTGTGATATATATATATATAATATATAATATAAAATATCAAATTAGAAGTCTCAGAATAATAATACTCCAAGCCCTGAACTAAATAACCCGCCTGTTTTTGTATTTGAGGGTAAAGAACCTGCCACAGTGCCCTGGCTAGATGCTGAGGATGCTCATGTCCTTTCTCTACTCTAACTGGGGCAGTAGGGGGATCTCCTCTTACCCCTGCTAATGACACTGTAAATCCTCTTGCTAATCCGGGCTCGGGTTCCTCCTCTTGCACCCCAGTTTTCAAGCAGCAGCAGCTCCGATCTGCAGCGAGAAGGGCTTGCCCTGGTGGCGCGCCTGTCAGCTGTTGCATTAACTGCAGTATCCTTCTGAGAGTCTAGAGCGTCCGAGGTAACTTTCTGCCGCTACTCGCTGAGACTTCTCAAAGAATATTCATGTCGTCTGCAACCACTGCAGCTGCTACGGGGGAAGCATTGCCTTACCTTAGTGCTGCATTCCCGTTTTTTCGTCTTTTGCGTTTCCAGACACCGCTGTCTCTCTCTGCTATTCGCTTGTATTGGGTTTGTGTGTATTGGTTGGGTAGAGCTGGTGATTTTGTTTCACTGTAAACGGTATGATAATCTCTACAGTTTAAAATTAAACAAGGACGCAGAGGGGAGTTGGTAGGGGACGGTCTGCCAGCTGTGATGCACGTTTTTATTCATTTATTTATTTATTTATTTATTTATTTATTTATTGATTGATTGATTGATTGATTTTGCCGTGTGCTCTCTGCAGGAAACCATGTCCGACGCTGCAGAGCACAGGGAGTGCACCGACGCCGGGGAACCACCAGAGGGTACCAGCGAGCCGCGCGTCGCCGAGATGGAGGGAGGAGAGAAGAGCGAGGAGCTGCTGGAGAGGTTAAGAGTGCTGGAGGTGGGAGCTGTCTTAAATAGTTGTACCGATTTGCCTCTTTTTATACTGACTGAAACATCGTTGTGGAATTTTTTTTTTAATGCTGGCAGCCAATGCATTCCCTCTGCATGCGGCTCTGTAGGTTAAACTGCGAGAAGGGAATGGAACCCTGTACTGCAGCAGACCTGAGCTGTGACGTGCAGTTCCACTGCTATCCACGAGGTGGCAGCAGACAAGTCTTTCTGTCTTTGTCCGAGGCAGTAAGAAGGCACTGAAATTCTATTCAGATTTGATGTAATTTTTTTTATTTTATTTTCTGAAGCAGTGAAGTCGTTCTCCTCTCATGATGATCTGTGTGTGTGGGATGAGTGGGGTGTCTCGTTCCCTCGCACGCTGCCTCAAGCCTCTCATGGGATCCCTGTCAGTACAGTACAGGCTTCCAAAGCGCCTTTCATCTCAAACTTCAAAGCCGTGCGGTTCTCTTTCTTTATGTGGTTTTGTTTTTGTAGAAATGTTCTGCCTTTCTGTCGGCAGTCTGAATTTATCAGCATTTAACTTTCTTTTTAATGAAGCCATGAGGTTGCTGTTAAAATGCTCCAACAAAAACCGACTCTGTCTGATCTCTGCAGGGGAGAGATGGTCAAGTCAACCCCTGAAGTGGGAGTGGCTATTGCAGGTTACCACCGGCGACAGAGGAATTGAGAGTGGAAAATAGAATGTCTCCCTGGAATAGAACGACACCACCATTCTAATCACGCCCCTTGAAGTTTATCTTCAGCTATGGATGGGGAAAATCAAATCAATCAATTACCTTTTATCGCTCGGCACACAATATTACTTTATATTTCCTCAATGCAGATATTAAATGCATAAAATTCCCTTGGGATATAACCCTTCCTTTTACTCCTCGTATTCAGCACACATTACACAGACACGTTCAATTTCACTGAAATATATAAACAAATAATACAAAAATATATATTTATCCTCCCTTCTCCAAAAGATCTGGTCGTATCAGCGGCTGAAGTAAAAATGTCTTTAGAAATGTAGCGTCTCATTTCTCACAGGAGAGCCAGGGATCCACACCTCTGAATATTAATGTCAAATTGCATGCTCAAATATGCAGTGTGTGAGGAGTCTTACACGTGAAACCGAGGTAACACTTCACGTGAACTGTCTTTTTAATTGCTGTGTCTTTACATAGTCGTTACTTACTAAACACACATGTACTTGCACAATTGCAGTGTTATAAAATAGCGTGCATGATCAAGGACGGAGCCCGGAATGGCTGTCTGCTAATTGAAGCTTTTAATTTTTCATTTCCACGAGGTTCCTCTGCAATCTGTTGTGCCCGCACTTTCATTTCCTCAGGTAGCTCCGTGGTAAACGCACGCTCAACACGTGTATCGCTTGAGAGAGTTTTATTTTCCTCTTCATATTTAAGAGCAGCCTTGTCTTGCTGTGTTTTCTGTGCCTGTGACAGCTATTCATTTGATCCCTATTAAATTGTTCCTGCAGTTTCATTGTAATGTGCGATGGCTTCACTTTGCGCGGGTTATTAATACCCTACCTATGCCCTGCTTGTCGCTCACACTCTGTGTCTTAATTATATATATATATATATATATATATATATATATATATATATATATATATATATATATATATATATATATATATATATATATATATATATATATATAAATTATTTGCACGGTATTACAGTGCCAGTGAAGAAGGCTTGAGCAGATTGATATCTCAGCCTGTTGCTGGTAGTCCAGTAATATAAAAGTTCAAGGGTCTTCAATCCTTCTGTGTTATACGAGATACATTCTCACCTGAAGTCCTGCAAGCTATTTAAAGTAAGCTGTCTTGTCGCTGCTGAAGTAAGCAGTGGGGTCTCTTGTTACTGGGATGCGGTTTCAAACACACTGAGCATGCACATCCAGGCCTTGTGCTTGAACCCACTCAGCCACCAGGGATGAAGCAGGACCTGCCTCCCTGCCAGTCTCTCAGCACCAGACGTGGTTGTGCTAATTTCCTTTTTTTCTTTCTTTCTTTCGTCACGTTAGGCAGAGAACTCTGCTCTGGCCCTGGTCAACGAGAGTCAGCGTGAAGCCTATGAAAGATGTTTGGACGAGGTAGGTTTATTCAGAGCTGGGGAGGGAAAATATTAAAATGGTTTGATATTTTGTACAGACTCATTTCAGTCCTCTGATTTGGTAAATGTTTGACTATACTGTACACACAGAGGGTCTCATTAATCAGGCTTTCCATCGCACAGGCTGAACTGCCTTACTGTTTGCTTGAGCCTTTTGATAGATATAGGCTATGTAGATTCTGTCACACTTTTAATACAAGCCTATTTCAACCTAAAAAGCAAACCCTTAAACAGCCAGCTAGCTACCCTCTGTTAATAGCAATGTGTCTCTGAGAGGTTTGCAAGAAGACACGTCTTCTAGAATCGCTGAAATCGAGTCCTCTCCTCCAGCGGGTGACCGATCACAGATCATGATGAGACCGGGATAATAATGTGATCCAGCTCAAGATTAGCACCGCAGGCAGCCTGCACTGGATTGAACAAGGAGACTGAAGGGCTTGATAGACCTGTCAGCTGTGTGTGTGTGTGTGTGTGTGTGTGTGTGTGTGTGTGTGTGTGTGTGTGTGTGTGTGTGTGTCTCTTTCTCTCTCACTCTCTCTTCTTTATTTATATTATTCAAGGTGGCCAACCATGTGGTACAGGCACTCCTTAACCAGAAGGTAAGTTTAAGTTTATTTTGCTGCTTCATTCCACACTGGCCAGCAGGGAGTAGGGAGGGGGAGGGGGAGGGGGAGGGGGAGGGGGAGGGCACTGATGCATGCACGCTGGATTCTTTCAGATGTAACTGTACTCGGAGTTGAACTGCTTGTCCCAGGGCAGGAATGTCTCGTTCCTGTATTTGACGGGAGCAGCACGGGGTACAGTACAGTACTCTGCAGATCTGCTCTGTATATTTCAAGGTGTCAGTGTTTTATTGTACAGGCACTGTAATCATTGCCAGCGATTACAGGATTGGGAATGTCATGCTGTCAGTTTTAATGGTTATGATCATCTCCTCCGAACAAACCAATCTCACAAAAAGCAATTTTCGAGGAGAGGTTTTCAGCTGAGAATCGATTCCGCCCGGCACGAAGCCTGTTGGCTGTTTGATTTCTTGGTATGAATGAGTGCTTTTAAAGCGGAGTGGCTGCCTGGTCTCCCTGCAGGACCTGCGTGAGGAATGCATCAAGCTGAAGATGAGGGTGTTCGATCTGGAGAGGCAGAACCACACCCTGAGCGAGCTCTTCCAGCAGAAACTGCAGGTCACGCCCGGCTCACTGGTGCAGGTGCGTGGACACGGTGTGGGGGTGGGGGTGTGAGCGTGCACATTCACAGCGTCGGCTCCGTTGGTATTCCACGGCTTGTTGATTTGCTGGTGCCTGTAATCTTGTTTGGAATCTGAATGCTTCTTTTTTAATAGAAGCACGTTGTCATGTAATTACCAAGGAAGTAAATCAACACTCTCTCTGTTTCTGTAAAATTAAAATGACAGCCCCCTCTCCGTCCTCCTCTGGGTTCCTCAATGTAATCTCTACCTGTGCGAAAAAATAATTTGTGTTTGAAATAGAATCTAGGGAGCCCTGTCCGTTTTTGCTAAATATAATAAGTGTGTGGAATGTGATGCCGTCTGCTGTGAATGCAATTTAATTCTCTTTTAATGGGGGTGGAAATAATGGAAGCTGACTGGGGGTTGATAATGTAATTGCGCACGGGATGGAAAAGCAAGCTTAACAGGGAAGAGATGTGAATCCACAGCCCCCTGTGTGTGTGTGTGTGTGTGCGTGTGTGTGTGTGCGTGCGTGCGTGTGTGTGGAGGGGGGGTGGGGTGTGTGTGTGCGTGCGCGTGTGCGTGTGTGTGTGTGTGTGTGTTTGCGTATGCAGACTGAATATGTTTTATTTAGTTGTGCAAAAGATTTAATCAAAGTAAGATTTCATTAAAAATGCCAGCGTTGTCTAAGAGCTCTTGGTTAGAGAGACGGGGGATGCTATTTGACTTCAGCCTTCAGTTACACACCCTTGAGCCTAATCTTACAATGGAAATGAAATGTTGATTTTTTGTATTTAGCAGACCTCGGAGCCCGTCCGAGAGCAGGTATGGGATGCTGAGCTTCGGGACTCTGAGAAGACGATCGACTCTCTCACTGGGGCGCACACGAAGGTGAGATCAGTGGAGGAATAACAGCTCTAATAATCCACGGTGCCAGCATGCGCTGCACAGCGAGGATCTCTTCATCCACACAGCGGAGCGCCACACTGCAGCTCTTTCCATTTCAAATGCACAATAATAATAATAATAAATCTGAACGAGTTCGGCGAAAGGTCATATTTGTAGACCAGTGTTATTCATGTCAGCCACTGGTTTAAGTGGATTCAAAATAAACCATAAACTATAATGGAAACCTGATACCGAGGAATTATATTTTAGGACCCTGCAGCTTTCCGTACAGAACGCGTGCGCACACACGCACAGATATGAACAGAACACACACAGGTATGAACAGAACACACACAGAGATATGAACAGAATACACGTGTGCACACACACACACACACACACACGCACAGATATGAACCGAATACACACACTCACACACACATATATATGAACAGAATTAAATGACGATGACCAGTGAGGAATCAAATCCCTGATTTTAATTTGAGGGCCTTTCATAAAGTGTGAATTCACCTGACTGTGTCCATTCTGTAACGCTTTCCAGCTTCAGACCGGAGATTAATCGGGCATCCACAATTCTGTCCCAGCTTCCAATACTGAACACGCTCCCGAGCCTTTCCTTAAGGGAGTGCGGCTCAGACTTTGAAATGCACTCATGTGGATGTTTGCAGTCTGTGCTTCAGCCTTTAGGAATAAACGAATAAATAAAAACTAATAAACAAAAGATATGAGCCGCCCGAGCGGAGCGGAATGGAAGCCCAGGACTCTGGATTCGTTCCCCGCGGTGACTGATTGTGTTTGTCAAGTCGACATCATCAGAGGTGTCGAATTGAATATGGATTCTTATTCTCTCTCGAAGTTCAGATTACTTTATTGGCATGACAAGTTCAACAAGTTTTTTCTAAATATCCAGTGTGTTAGAGAACACGAAAGAACAAACCTGAAATAAACCGAATGATATTTGTGAGTCGGTCTCATCTCCCATGTCTCTGGCCCTGTGGCAGGACTCTACAGACTCTGCAGCTGTTACTGCTTCCTCTCTCATCTCTCCCAGAAAGACCTGCAGTTTCTTCTTGTGTGTGTGTGTGTGTGTGTGTGTGTCTCTGTCTCTGTGTGTGTCTCTCTCTCTCTGTCTCTCTCTCTCTCTAGCCTTTGAGACGAAGCTTCATTTCTGAGATCTCGCTGCCATCTTCCTTCCGCGGTTGCTATTGATTTTTCATTCGGCCCCTCAAGCAATGCAAGATTACATCAAAAACGTCACTTATAAAGTTGTAGTCCCCATATTGCGGTGTTCGCATTAAAAGCTGAATCTACACGTAATTGGCAACTAGTTTCACAGAAAGTTGCGCAACCAACAAAGCTGGCTTTAGTTTATTCTGCCCCTTCGTTTTTACTGAACAATGTTAGAATTTATATAAAGACTTTACATGCAGTAGATGCTGTAGTAAGGATGCAGGTTAAAATTTTATTCAGTTTTTTGTTTTTCTTTTAAGCCAAAAAGTCTGAATATTCCCAGTATATACTAAGAGTTTCTCATTGAGTTGCCAAGCTGTATTTAATAAAACAAGACAGAATCCACTAGGGTGCCTGTGACTTATTTAAAAAAAATTATATATATTCAGCAGATTCACTGTTCCAGGGAAACCTCTTCAAATTACAGAATTAATTACTACTTTAATTAAAGCTAAACCCTCCCTGGGGTTGGTTGGTCACGTATGGCTGAGTCTTGATTTGCATTTCTCTCTCTCTCTCTCTCTCTCTCTCTCTCTCTCTCTCTCTCTCTCTCTCTCTGATTCAGTCCTTTTATTTTGTTCCTCCTTGTCTGGAGCTTTAGGGCACAGCTTGTGCTTCACCTTGAGGCAGTCTGCTCAGGGTTGTGTGCTGTACGCATGCAACAAACACAAATTATCACAGATATTGGCATAAATAGACAGGAACCATATTAATCCAACAGCAGTTTTTAAAGGTGTCGTACCTCCCAAAGAATTTTTTACATAAAAGCTTTTTTTTTTTATTTTTTGTTTTTGTTTTTTGTTCTCAACAGTTTCCTTGTTATAAATGTGTCGCTTTTTCCTCTTCCAGACCGACGGTGAGAGAACGAGCAATGGCAGCACCGGAGCCAAGGCCCCTGCGGGCTCCATGGACGCGCTGTCTCCGTTCTTCAAGAAGAAAGCGCATATCCTGGAGGTCCTGAGGAAGCTGGAGGAAACCGACCCACTCAAGTTTCTCCCGTCTTCCAGCCTCTCCTCCTTCAGGGACTTCGGCCCGACCTTTACGGGGCACGCAGGGCGGACGAGCCTCGATTCGGACATTCACGAGTATGTGAACGGGGAGGGGACGCTTCCCGAGGACAGCGGGACGGAGTACGAGAGCTGCCAGTCCTGCCTGATGTTCTCTCACAAAAGCTTGGACGGCCTTTTCAAGCGGCAGCAAGGCGACTCTGAGAACTCCTTTGCTGTGAGCCCCGCTAAAGAGGAGAAGCCGAGTCCTGCGGACTCCAGCAGCACAAACCCCAAACACCCTCCTGTTTCGGGGCGACCCGTCCGAGCTGCAGACGGCACAAGCGACCCCAGCATTCACGGTAGCAGTACAGCAGCAGAGACTTCTTCCTCGGATGTTGGTCCGAGCCCTGGTGCTGAGCTCAAACCTCATTCGGGCACAGAGACGTACCTCAGTTCCCTAATAATAGACGTAGAACTAAAGGGGTCTCGTAGCGGGGAGCCCCTAGATCCCTGCTTGGTTGACGGGAAAATGAACCTTTCCCTTAACATCCCTGGTGCTAAAATCACTCCTCAGTGTAAATCTGTACAAAGTGAAAGCTGGAATGAAATTTCTATTATGGACAATTTGAAGCACATGAAAATTGCAACTTATCAGAACTCAAGTGGAGGGCCAGTTATCAGCACAGAGGAAAATTTCCTCAAACTGGAATGTTACAAAGACTACAACAGCAGAGACCAAACCGAAGGGGCAAATACAAAAACCAGCCTATATACCACTACCTCAAATCTGACTGTTTCAGGACAATCCGACGCATCCCAAATTGCGTATTGCGAGCCGGAATCTAATAAGCAGATCTGTAATGGTTCATACTTTTCTAACGAGGCTTGCTCCTCCAAAAAGGTCTCGGTGGACTTGCATTTGCCTTCAGACTTGACCGAGAAAAATAGCCTGCAGCAGTCAACTCCAGGGAAAGCTAAATTGATATTGAGCCCCACCTCCCCTTTGGGCTTGGCCGAGCCCAAGTCCTCTCCCATCTCCTCCCCGTCCCGGCTGCTCAAGTTCCTGAAGATACCATCCATGGGAGAGAGAGTTCAAGCTGCAAACCCGCTGCGGCTCAGCCCGCAGCTCACACGCAGCTCGAAGATTCCGTGCAGGAACAACAACTACGAGGTCTATCACTCTCCTGGGATGGCACGGAGAGCAGTTACTGCCGAGTGCGACAGACCCCAAGCAGCTTCAACCAAGAACGATTCGTATCCTTCCACACATTCTGCGCCAACCTCTCCTCCAAAGCCTGAGGCCAATCTGGCAATGCAAAGCGAAACCACTTACAGCAGCCCCTCCGCTCCCAAAGCCAGCAGAGACCCCAGTGCAGCAAACTCTTCCAAACTGGTATCTCTGGGCCAGCCGGCCAGGTTCTCCCAAAAGGTCCCAAACTATGAGAATGTATCTGACATTTCCGCAGGCTGTGCCAGTGAAGGTTCGATACAGTTTCTACAAAAGGTGCACCAAACTAAACTCCCTTCCTGTTCAGAAGCGCCTTTGAATTCCTGTCAGTCGGCATCTTTGGACAATAAATTGAACAGCCCTGAATGGCAGCAGGCTTATTCGGAACCCCAAAGTCCAGCCCCTTCTGCAGATGCCATATGCATCTCTGTTGAAGTGGATCAAGAAATGTACACTGAGAATCCGGTGTGGTACAAACTCCATGATCACCACAGTTTGCCCAGTGTGTCCGTAAGCCACAAGTCCCAAAACAGTCAATTGTATTCAAGCATGAAGGACAGGCAGTTTGAGAGAACGCTGCCGGAATCTGTGGCGCAGAACGTTGAGTCGTCTCTCCAGCCTCCCGCCTCTAAGAAAGCAGAGGCTTCTTCCTCGCACAAAAAGCCAGTAGTTGGAAAACCTCCGAGTGAATCTGGCCATCTTCCGTTCAAGGAGCGTTTAGCCGCTCTAGGGAAGCTGAAAAGTACTGAAGACCCACCGCAGCAACTTGGGACATCTGGCCTGGCCTCCCCCTTGGAAAAGAAGGACATTCAGCACAACGGGAAGTTCTCTTCACCCGGTAATAATGAGAAAAGTAAAACGGCTGAAAGGCAAGGCGACAGGAGCGCTGGGGGTCCAGACCCTAGGCATTCAAAATACACAGATTCCCTTGACGGCAAACCTCACCCCAAGCCAAACCTGGGCGGGTATGGGCAGAAACTCCAAGGCCCCTGTCCTGCTTACGAATCTGGAGTCAAGTCTTTCCAGTCGAGCTCCTCAAACCCCAGGATGGAGCTTGAAACGTATGCTTCCAGAGCCTATGTAGCAAAAGCAGAGATCAGTAAAAGCAAGGCTGGCGTGCCTTCCTCCACTTCCTCTCCAGACTCGCCTCAGGTTTTGAGAAACTACATGAAATGTGTGAACGCTCAGAGCCCTTCTTCCAACAATAAAACTGTGACCAGCCCCCAGGGCAGTCCTACCAAGGTACCTTCCAAATCTCCGTCCAAACCTCCAGGCCAGGCTTGTCCCAAGGGAGCAAGGCAAGCGCACGAGGAACTGAGGTCGTCCGCGTCTCAGAAAAGAAGCCCAAAGACTTGTCCAAATAGCGAAGCAGACAGAAGCAAGATTCAAGAGCTCAACGAAAAGAAGAACCATGCGTACCCCGAAAGCACTTCCCCTTCCTCCACCAAGGCTCCCCAGCCAGATCTCAACGGTGACAAGAGGCCTCTTGCTCCAAGCATCCAGTCTGCCATCGAAGAGAAGGTCATGAAGGGGATTGAGGAGAACATGCTGAAGCTTCAGGAGCAGGACCGGGGTCAAGTGGCCGAGGTCAAGCAGAAAGCGTCCAACGGGATAGCCAGCTGGTTTGGACTAAAGAAGAGCAAGCTGCCCGCACTGAACAGGAAAGCTGAGCCGTCCAAGTTCAAGGAGGACAAGAAGGAGTGGAAGCTCGGCGCGTCGTCGTCCTCGTCTTCCAGCAAGGACGCCAAGAAGAAGCTGGAAGTGGAGAGCCTCAACATCTCCAAGCTGATGGCCAAGGCAGAGGACCTGAGGAAGGCTCTGGAGGAGGAACGAGCCTATGTCAACGGCATGGCCCAGGACAAGCCCAGCGGCAGGGGGCACCCTCGCGACGTCGTCGTGGAGCAAACGCAGAACGAACTGTCCGTCGTGTACAGACAGGTGGCCTCGGATAACTTCATGCAACAGCTGCTGAACAGGTAAGATCAAGGAACTAAAACTAAGTCAGAGTTGTTCAAAGGAATTCTTCAGTGGTCATTTTGAAGACTGATGCTCTTCTCAATACATTTTTGACTGTATTGAGTTAATAAAATACATCCCAATTCTTCCATTTTATACGAGGATTGAACCAGTGCAAGATAGAACTGTAAAAAAAAAAAAGTGAAATGTTCATATTGACTGACAAAGTAAAGGCACAGTGTGCAAAGGAAAGATTAAGCAGTCGTGTCTTTTTTGCATTTGCTGACTAATTTATTTAGAAATGCAAAAGAAACTTGAAGTTCCGTGACCAGCGTTTCAAAGTCTTCAAGACGTTTCTCAATCCAGCACGACCGAGTGTTTTTAATAGTTTTGGATAATTAATTAGAAGCTGGTGGTCCGTGACCGAGGAACAGAACTGGCTTTGCAGCGTGTCTGAGAGAGAGATCAAGTCTAACAAAGGTCTTCATAATCTGCAGGGTTGATGAAAGGGATATTCCCTTTAGTAACTGTGTGGACCACAGACGGCTCTCCTTCGACTCCAAGAAATCCCGTCCCATATTCAGCTCCCAGAGGAATGGGGTTATCAGCCACATTAAGAGCAGAGAAGACTTGCCAGGGGTAGACAAGGTAATGCGCCCGTCTCTGTTCAACCCCCATGTCTTATGAAAGTCCGTTTTTACAGAAGAGTTCCCATGCTCCCCAAGATCATTAAATATATTTTAACTAATTTTATTTATTTAAGGGATTGGATCTGGTCAGCAAAGATGACATCACTGCTGATGAAAGTTTGGTCAATTCTCAGCATTTTGCAGGTACCGTGCTTAAGTTTGCTATGACACCGACACACACACATGCAATCACAGACACACACCTGTCTCTCTTTCTGCAGATCTTGCATTGACTCTAATGAGGTGTAGATTTTTTTTTTATTCTAAGCTCCAAAGACATGAATCTTGGGCATAAAGGAAATGCATTTAAAGTTTTCATTTAAAGCAATGGTTTTGGTCTCGCTGTGGTGAGCAGTTGATCCAAACACACACGCTGTCACCTACTGAAGTGAGAGCCTAGAACACAGCTATTACCATCATTATAAGATCAACATTTGTGCATATGTTTTGTATTTTTGAATCCGTGTAAAAATACATTTTGCAGTTCCTTCTCCTCCAAGCAGATTGTTAAACACTTTTCATCCATCACATCTTCTTTCCCCTTTTCTCTCCTTTCCTTTCCACTCTCATTTCAATCTATACGTTTCTCAGGTTCTGGTTCTTCCACAAGGACTCTGGACAGCGGGATCGGCACCTTCCCTCTGCCCGACTACGCCGGCAGTCCGGCAGGGAAAAGCATCCCGAAAGTGAAATCCCGGTGCGAGCAGGAATCCAGTCCCCAGGGGAAACTCGGACCTGGAACAAAAGTGCCCCGCAAGGCCAGAACCCTGGAGAGGGAGCTTTCCTCTTTGGGTGAAACGTTTGCCCCGGAAAATTACTTCAGCCCTGCCCTGTACAGCACAGCGTTGGAGAACAAGGGGTCGTCGAGTCACCTTTCAAATGCCGTCCCAGGAGGTGACTGTGTCTGTGCGTTTTTACATTGCTGCTGTATAACCACGTATTCAGAACCGCTCCTATCCCCCTCTGAGCCCCGGGTCTACAAATCTGGATATAAAAACTGTGTGTTTTAAAATAATAGTTTTATTTAGCCTGTAATATTGAGACTGCGGATAGAATTATAACATGAGGAATTTACTGTAATCCGGGAACATGGTAATTCTGCTGGAAAGACCTGCTTTGATAAGAACCTCCCCCCCTCTTCCCTTTCCCTGGATATGAAGTTTGATCTCGTGACCCTTCACGCTTTCCTTCTCCCTTGCATTGCAGATGTTGATGCTTATGGAGCTCATGTACGATCCCCATCGTCCAGGCACTGGACCTTCCCCAATCTGAAAGCCTCCGGTGCCTCGACCGACGTGGATCTGGGCGTGGCTGGGGACTCGGACACGGCGCACCACGGCCCACAGCTCGGAAGGGTGAGCGCTCACGTGTCGCTATAGTAACACGGCCTGAAGGGCGATGATGATGATGATGATATCACCTGTTCAGAATAAATACCTTTTAATCCTGGGACACTGATGTATAAATATCAATATTCTTAAATATGTGTGGGTATAAGTTTATACATACATGCATACATTTTATCTATCTATCTATATATATAATATATATATATATATATATATATATATATATATATATATATATATATATATATATAGATATAGATATTATAACACGGTTGTAAGCAATGTGCTTTATTAACGAGAATACAAAGAGGGTTTGTGAGATTATAAAATATTGAAATAGCGCTCTGTATATAATACTAATTCATTCAATAAATGATGGTATTGACGTTCTCTATGGTCAGGGGTATAGTTTTATAGCTGCTCTGTCCTACAGACCAGAGACATTAAACCAATTCATTCATTTTTTGTACTGTACAGCAGGAGTTGATGGAATGTCCCCAGACGGACAGCGGATGTACCTGCAGGGTGTTGATGTGAGAGAGTGTCTAGTATCTGTCACATGTGAGAAATGAGAGGAGGGGGGCAGATTGAGAGAGAAGTGAACCTTTTAACAAAAACATTTGCCTTCCCTGTCTCCTCATTACCCAGCAGTAACTCGGGCTGTGATCAATAAAACAGTCTGAAATAAACCAGAAGCTCTCACTGCACCCCCACAGTCACGCCAATCCAGCACTTACCAGTCCTGACAGAACATCAGCAGAGGTTACTTCTTAATGAAGTGACATTGAATCCAAGACGGGCGTGTGTTGAATTCTCTCTCTCTCTCTCTCTCTCTCTCTCTCATCACTGAATTGAGATGGTTCTTCTATTACCCGGTGTTGATACCTGTGCTTTGTCCGGTAATGAGAGTCCCGAGGACATTATTATTATTTTCACGGAATGTGACAGATAAAGTTAGATTCTGTAGTTATTTAGAACTCTTCCAGCCGTGGGTGAAATGAAATGCGATGAAGGCTCAACCCACGACGCATACTAATGCTGCAGCCCGACCGAAGCTTCACTGCTGGAGACTCTCAGTGCTGTGTGTTTGTGCCCCCAACCCTTTTCCCTTTAGTTGAGAATCTTTTTTAAATTTATTTTAATACAATAGGTATTTATTTTGGGGTTGAGTGTTGATGTGGTGTGCTGTTGGGGGTGGGAGCCTCTTGCCGGATCGTCATTGTCATGAGAATTTGTTCGGGATAAATCAAGGTTTTGAGTTCTTGATTGATCTTTGAAGCGAGACGACAATTTCTTATTTTATTTTCTTATTTCTAATGCTATCTACATTTTTTTTTTTTTTTAAATATATATATTTTAAACGCGCGAGTTATGGCATTTTAAAACTATGAAGTGGATACAAGCTGTCTGCTGGATCGCAAAGCACTGCTCTTCTGAAGATGTAATTGGTTGGTAGAAGAAATGCTTTTGAAAAAGTGAAATGGAAATGATGCTCCTGTCTTGGAATGTTAGGGTGCCATTGAAGAGCTGACAGAGGGACTCTCATTAGGGACGGTTTGCAGAAAAGAATTTTTCCACTCTGCTTTTAAAAAGACAGGGCCGGGGGAGTGCGAAACGGGCTGGTACAGAAGCTTAAGAGTGATTAACTATAATATGAGACGGACTTAAAAAAAAAAAACAACAGGGAAGAAGGGAGGGGGGTTGGGGGAGAGAGAGACACGAGCTTTTAATTTGTAGCTCTAACATCTGCATAAAGAGGAGTCCTCGAGATCAGCACTCTCATCATTTCATGTTTCATTTGCAGGGGCTCACTTTGAGGAGTAGCGCCTTAAATTAACAAAAAGAAAAATTCTGCTGAAGTCATGAGCCTGGAAGCGTCTCCTTTACTGTTCCTCTCGACCCGAACCTCTAGCCTTGTAAATATTTTAAAGTGCACAAGTCATTCCTGTTTAATATTCCAGCAAAGAGGACGTTCTGTTCTGCAGTATCTGTGCAGTGACGAGGGTTGACAGCTGTTTCTTGTTTTGTGTTTTTGTAAATAAAAGATGAAAGCTGAAGGAAAGTTTCAGAGTCTCTTAGCTGAAGACTTTTTGACTTGTTCAGAGGACTGCGCAGTGCCGAGTGCTGGTGTGACAACAGAGCTGCCTCTTTGAGTCTCTTGTGTAAAATGCCCGTCGAGCTACAATGCTGTGAGGTTCAATTGGCAGCTGAAACCCACCTAAAATAGTAAGTGTCTTACCGTTGTGTTAGCAGAACACGTGAAGGGGTTAGCGGGTGCGATTTTTATCGGCTTTTGAAGGTTTTAAAGTTTGGGGCAGAGAAAGAATTTGCAGAACACAATTCCAGCCAGCTGTCGATTTAAACGGGCGATATCAACGATGGGCTGTTATATCTGTATTTGGTTAAAAGGGTTGGAGAGGGAGAGGAAGCGTTTTAATCTAAATGCAGATTATTGTTCACTGCCTGGTTTCCATGGGAACGGGGAGATGGAGATTGGACTGGCTTTTGTGCTTCGTAGGAGACAGTCGGCCAGGTCTCCTCAGGACTATGGGCTTGTGAGGGAAGGGCTGACAGGCTGGCTGGTGCTCTTGGAAACGTAATGGAAAAGCGCCATCGCAATCGGCAGGGTATTTATTTCAAGCAGAATCGGGCCTGCTGCTCTGAAGAGTCACACTTGGCCAGCCTTGTACAAACAGAGGCCAGTAAGCAAACCGTTTGTGTGTTTTTATTTTTTTTATAATGAATTTTATCCCTTGTGTACTTATCTTTTTGATCTGCAGTATTTCTCAAGCAGGGGGATGGGTGGGCGGGTGTAGTTTGGGCTTCCCCACAGCCGGAACACGTAACTCAGTAAAAACCATGCCAGAGTTGTGCCTGGCTGCTGTAGAGTTCGACTGACCTTCAAACCCTTCTGGTCCCAGGAGTCTCTCTTCTGGTTATGTGTGTGAGGAGCCCATAATTCTCTTGCCTTTCCATGCCTCTTAACCCCTGAAGGGACACAAGGTCAGTTCATTTTAAACCCTGTTTCGTGCACCTCGTTGTAAAAATAAGAAAGCATCATTTTGTTTTTTATGGGACACGCATGCGTTTTTAAACAACTGTATTTCACAATGGCTTGTGATTTTACTTCAGGCAGATGTTTGCCTAAAATGCACAAGAGAGTAATCGAGTAGCTCTGGATGATTATTATTATTATTCTAGTCACTATACTAAACTCTCCCGTGGACGTTCCTGTCATTCCGACTGAAATTAATTTGTCCCGATGTTTGATCTGAGATGCAGGAGCTTAATTAAGAGAGCGTGTGAGATGCCATCGGGGAGGGGGGATCGAAGCTGGAAGCGTGGCGCTGGGGTCCCGAGTGAGGGCTCTCTCTTGTTTTTTGTTTGTTTGTTTTGAAAGATCTTTTTAAATATTTAATGGTATAAAGGAAGAGATCAGGGTTTTGTAAGCAGGCTGGCTGCTTTTGCATCTCATGTATTAAACATCTGAAATAGCCGTGCCACATGCAATTGAGGTGTGGAGGAGAGGGGAGAGGGGGGCTTTAGAAAAGTAGTTTTATTATTTAGAAATCTGTGCTTTTGAATTTTTTTTTTTTCTAGCTGCAAGCAGTGTTCAATTCTTTTAAGTCACCCAGAATGACTGATGTGCTTCAGACATGTGTTGCAGTATTGTATTGTATTGATGGCTCTTTGAATTTCCTGAGCAACTCTATGGCTCTTTGTAACCCTTTCAGTCCTGAATGTCCTATTGTAAGGGACTCTGCATATAATGCACAGTTCACAGTCTACCTCTGTAAAGCACTTTGTCATGGTGGTCCACTATGAAAGGCGCTATATAAAGGGCAGCAGTGTGGAGTAGTGGTTAGAGCTCTGGACTCTTGACCAGAGGGTTGTGGGTTCAATCCCCAGTGGGGGACACTGCTGTTGTACCCTTGAGCAAGGTACTTTACCTACATTGCTCCAGTAAAAACCCAACTGTATAAATGGGTAATTGTATGTAAAAAATAATTAAATAATGTGATATCTGTATAATGTGAAATAATGTATAATGTGATATCTTGTAACAATTGTAAGTCGCCCTGGATAAGGGCGTCTGCTAAGAAATAAATAATAATAATAAAATAATAATAAAAAATAAAGATATTATATTATTAATATTATTGAATGATCTTCGTGGCGCTGAAGGTAGAACTCCTTTATTGAGTAAACATGAGAACAGGACATATATATATATTTTTTTTTACCTGTGTATCTACACGACCTCAGACTGGAGCCTAGGAGTCCTGTGAGGTTCCAGCATGGTTTCCAGCTGTGCATGTTAACATCAGGACTGTGAAAGGGTGAAGGCTGGACCTCTGCGCTGTCAAACTGCTTCATTTTTTAAATGTTCTGTTTGTTCTTTCTGATAGAACGTGAAGCCCTGTGCCACGCCGGGCCGGGACCCCGGCTCCTCCACCAGCCTGCCCCTGCCCCCCTCCCTGGGGCTGCCCCTGCCCCCCTCCCTGGGGCTGGGCCGCCGGGTGAAGGGCCGGGCCTGCGGGTCCGCGGAGCTGGGGAAGGACGGAGGAGGAGGAGGAGGAGGAGGGGTGGAGGTGGTGAAGGAGCGGCAGGATGACATGCTGTCCCCAAATCGGCCCTCAGTCCTGGAGACCCCCGAATCGCTGAGCGACTCCCTCTACGACAGCCTCTCCTCCTGCGGCAGCCAGGGCTGAGCCATCGCCCTGGGACAGACGGACAGGAGCCTGCCTCTCTCAGCCGGACAGACGGACATGAGCCTGCCTCTCTCAGCCGGACAGACTGACAGGAGCCTGCCTCTCTCAGCCAGACAGACGGAGCCTCACTGGGAAGACTTGATCAGATCTCTACGTGTTTGTGGGCGTTCGGACTTGTTGAATGCAGGCATTGTGACTTCCTTGCTGAATGGGACACTTAATGGACTGGTGTGTTTGTGGAAGGTGCTGGACTGATGGTAAAAAGTGCTTTAATCCAGAGAGCAGGTACAGTACCACGCTGACACGCATACATACGCACGCACACACACCATCGCACTTGCACACGCCCCTTAGGAAGAGGAAAACATATTACTGGAGATTTGCAAAAATACAACATTAGTAAAATGTAATGCTGCCTCCAGATAGGGATGGGTTCCTATAATTCACTGCAGCAGCTTAACCTTCATTCTTTGCTGTAAAAAAGGGTGGGGCCAAATTAGAGCTGGGAGTTACCATCCAAAACTGGGTGTGATCACAATGAAAATGGGCGGGGTCAAAGGAAACAGGAGCTATGTAAATGCATTTCTGACCAATAGCAAGCAACTTTTTCTTCTTCCTACCGTTTCAATTGACACGCCTCCTGTTTTGTTTCGCCCTGCCCACCATCCTAGGGGTTGTGATGAAGCCTGTATCCATTCTGCCAGGGCTGCACCTCTCCTGCTTCGTGAATGAACTCGAGACATTCAAATCAAGCACTGTACTGTACTGTACTGTCCTGTCAAACTGGCTCCATTCACCAGCTCTGGATTAAAATCGCCTCTTATTAACAATATTAAATTAAATTTAAAACAACGTACGCCTTGTGATGTTTTTTTTTTTCCCCTTCGCTTTACCTCTGCATTTCCCAGCGGTATCATAACCCTGCCACGGCTTTCGTGTGTTCTTTACCCGTGCTGATGCGAGAGGTAGAGGGGCTCTTCTGATTCCTGAGGTGGCAGGACGGGACAGCAAAGCAATGTGATGATCCTGAAGTGTGATGCCGTGGAATGCTGTGCCCAGCGGGTGGGATCTTGTAGCAGCTACAGGACGTTTTCATTTACTGGGCTCGTGCACTTCAGTCAGACTTCCTCAGGGTGCTCATTCGTAACACTCCTGTTATAGGAACTTTTTTTAAAATATTATTTTTTTACTTTTTTTTTTTATGACTTTTCATAGGTTGGGGTCACAAACTTCTACATGGAGAGTTAAGAACTGTGAGATGTTTGATTTATTTATGTGTGATCTTGTATGCAAACGTAGCGCCCGTTGGGGCTCTGGGTATTGGGTGGGAGTGGGATATAAACTGCAAGGTAAAATGTACAGTTGTCCCAGTCTCTGATGGTATACTTAATGTCTTCTCATGAGCAACACTCTTCCCCCTCATCACATCACAGCTTCCTGAAAGCACAGATCCATTCGGAGCCAATAAGGAAACAGCCTGCATCACACAGGGAGGTGTGAGGGTTGTTACAGCACTCTGTACAAATCCCGTGGATTTAAGACAGGCTGGTGAAACTGTCAGTCAACCTACCCCCCTCCCCTATTCAAACGAATGCAGTCACTTCATGATAGACCAGCGTACTAATAAGCCTGCCCTATACTCTGAGTCTGAAGCAGTGGCTGAAGGGGTCTGCCAGTGACCATCAGCAGGCTGGGTACCAGTCCATTCAAAGTGAAAATAAAGGACCGGAACCCAGAACAGAGAAAAAGCACCTGGGAGGAAGATGTTAGGTGCTGGATATCCTTCGAGGAGCCTCGCTGTCTTTATTTCAGATTGATTGCAGAGTGAGGGCCCGGTTGAAACCCGATAAAGACTTGGGTAGCGGCATGCAAAGTCTTTATCTCACATGCACAGACACCCGCAGCACGCACTTAGAATTCGTGAAATACGTTTTTTGGAAAAACAAATAATCTAGCATCATTCATTGCAAGGCTAAAGTCACTTCCCCTTTAAGACGACACTGTATCTTGGAATGAAGGGAACAGGAGTTAGCAGGCAGGTGAACTGCATTTTGGTGCGTGGATAATAAACGACTCCTGTGCCTCAATTCAAATGGTAATTAGAAGCGCACGCAGCCCTGTTGATAATGGAGGAGCTGCTTCGAGGTTTGAACTCTGAAATGCAAAAAGGAAGTTGTTAATGAGATTCTGCAGTTCACAATGGAACGGGTTTGCGCTGGAACCCCAGGCTTTCAAGGAGGCTTTCACCCAGGCTGGCAGTGCGCGTGTGCGCCCACACAACAAACACGGCTTGCTTTTCTGTAACCCCTTTAAAAAAAGTAATGCGGCCAAGAATGGGGAAGCGAAGGGAAGGAGATGAAACGAGAAGAACTGTACAAGCTAATTTGTAAAAATGCCCTCCAGTGTTGTATCCGTAAGAATGCAAACGTTGAGAATAAATCCGACACGTTGTTACAGTGGTCCCTTCTCATAATGTTACGTTAACCTTTTAAAAACGCGGTCCTGCTTGTAATTCATTTTAGTGCCATTGCGCTACTCTCTCGGTAATAATAGCAAAGTGTACTAAAGCATAGGTAAGCATTGCAGAGAATAGCATTAAACTTAGCAAACTGTGGTAAAAGCAGGGTAAACTTTTGGTAATGCACAAGGCAGGATCTGTTTGAAAACGACACGCTTTGTGACTTGTGGCTGCGTGCGTTGCGTTGGGACAGGGCGAGTGGGGTGTGGGTTGCGTTGGGACAGGGCGAGTGGGGTGTGCGTTGCGTTGGGACAGGGCGAGTGGGGTGTGCGTTGCGTTGGGACAGGGCGAGTGGGGTGTGCGTTGCGTTGGGACAGGGCGAGTGGGGTATGCATTGCATCCACACCAGGGGAAGCAGTCCCTTGTCCTAAAGCAGGGGTGCCCAATCCTGGTCCTGGAGGGTCAATGCCCTCCTGGTTTTTGTTCCAACTGTACACTAAATTGCTTAATTGGACCGATTAAGCTTCTAATAAGTGCTTGATTGGTCCAATGAAGTAATTTAGGGGACAGTTGGAACAAAAGCCAGGAGGACAGAGGCCCTCCAGGACCAGGATTGGGCACCCCTGTTCTAAAGGAACATCGATCACAGCACCAGTTCACGTGTGTCAGTGGAACGCAGCAGCGTTCTGGAACGCCAACACGTTCTTTAGAAGGCAGGATGGAATGGAAGTAATGTGCAGGGTGCCGTAAAGCAATGGTGCACATCAAACACTCCTCTGTTTGCTATTTGTTGAAGCCCTCGGTGTTCTGCGCTGAGCTGCGCTGCACTGTTTCCAGCTACGAGTGATAACAGATGGACAGGGCTCCACAAAGTGCTACCATTAGGAGTTCAGCGACCCTGGAAGTGATTCTGAATACACAGGACACAGGACAGGTTTCTCCTCTCAACCCTTCCTCACCACAGCACTGTATGGGGCATGTGCTGAACAAGATAATAAAACTGACAGCTTCCTCTTTCTAAACATCTCATCCCCTGTTATTACCCCCACGCTTGTTTTGAAACGCGATCATTAGGAACGCAGTCTGAAAGCGATGCGTGGTGCACGCCTAATGTATGCAGGATATGAAGAGGCTTTAGTAAGAGTCAGCGAATGAGGCGAACAGTCTAAACGCGCGTTGATGTCACATTAGCGCGGTGGTGTGGATATATCTTCTGCAGGCTGGTTGGCATTCAAAGCCGCTGTGTTAAAACACTCTCTGTTCACTCCGTGCTGAAGGACTGTGTGTAAATCAGCCTCTAGCTCCTGTACAAAGTCAACCAAGTCCTTTCTCCCAAATCATTTATGTGTATATTGATTTAAACATGTTCTGCTCTGGGCGCTTAAACCCACAGACGGGTAAACACAACACTACAGAATAGAATTATTGATGGGATATTATTACAGAACAAGCTGGCAGGGAGACTTTACAGTCAGCTCACATTTTAGTCTGAAAACATGGTTTTATTTTTTATTTTTTTATCTGTATTGGTTTATCTGTTTTTACAGAATTCCAGCTACAGAGCTCAGTATCCTATGTCACTAACCAGATTGACAATTGACGCACCAACACCATTCAAAGCACATATAGAACCCATTCAATTAACAAGGGCACTACAGAACAGCGCAACGAGGTGGCGTGGGGGTCGGAGTTCATTCCTGTTTTTCAATTCCGATTCCTTTTTAAAATCCATTCCTAACACGTTATTAAGCAGAATGGCACTCGGCAGCATGCTGTTCAAATGAGCTTCTCACAGACAGCAGCACCAACACGACTTCAATTGAAGCCACTCTCTGTAGTCCATTAAACTGACTTCCAATGAAAGCAGCTGTAGAATCACAGCTATTACGAAGTCTCTAAAATACACATTCCAGTTCCTTTCAAAAGAAATTGGAACTGGGAATTGATTTTAAAAGGGAGCGGGGATTGAAATACAGGAACTGACCGCCTTTGTGTGTGCTTGCAAAAAGCAAACTCACCAACCAGAAGAGCAGTCCGAGACAATGCAGCACATACAAAGCTGTAACATGTAACTAATATGATTCCTCTGAGAATGTCCCATGTTTCTGTGCCTTGTCACTGATCTCTTGTAATCCCAGTGTAAGGAAGGCAATCCTACTCCACTATCCCGGGACTGTGCGCTGGCAGAAATCTAATTAAAACAAAGCGCACGATCTCCCTGGCACACAACGTCTTTAATGGGAAGCATCGCCGCATTCACGCATCAGTGAAAGCACTGAACACCCACAGAAAGACGATGACAGGAAAGTCATTTTCAAGTCTGGGATTAAAATACTGGGGCTGCCTGCATTTCAATCACACTGTGTGTCTGCTTGAGTTACAGCCCTAGCTCTGCATCATTGTAAAGGAAAAGGCGATTCGCTGATGAGAGATCGTACATTGAATCATGACATGTATTTACAAAAGTACCTAGCAAGTCCATTGCTATGCCACTGAAGAAGTGAACCACCTAGTGCGTCCTATAGTCAATTTAGCAAACTACTACTGTGACCATTAGTGTGTTTACATTCAAAGCAGCTCAACGCCTCTCCAGTCAATGATGTGTCCTGCACAGAATACAAGAGATCACGCTCGTGATAAAAATCACTCCTCATAACCTCACGCACGTGTATCAGTCACACTGATACCCACTCCGCTTAATATCACTGCGGGAAACACAAAATCGCAAGAACAGAAGGTTGCCATGCAGGCTTCACATCGTATGATTTAGCATACAGCGCATAGCGCTGCAGTATAATCATAGCAAAAGCGTGGTCAAAATGCAGAGAGATTGCAGTCTGTGCAACACAGAGTATCCTATCATTCTAGGACAGGACTGTCTGTGATATGAACTTTATCAACATAGGCTCCCCAAACCCGCCCTGCCCCCCGTGGCGCTAATACTGCAGCGGTGTGGACGCGCTCAGGTTGCGGTAGTGTTCGCTAGCGTGTCTTGGTCGCTGCACGTTATTCGTAAGAAACGCCAGGCAGGTATAGTGGATTATTCCGCTGGTAATGCACACTAGCTCTGATAGGTCAATCGCACGGAGATGGGCGTCGTGTCCCTGAAGTGGCACGTCACGATGAAGTAGAATATGATTTTATTATGTTCAGTCCCCTTTGAAAGGAAAGGCGACAGTGTCTCTTTACCTCTGTTGCTCCAAGCTGGATCACTTTAGTCGTCAAAACTAGTCGTAGGAAAGTCGCTTCTCAAGCAAGCCGTATTTTCCCGGTCTCCGCAGCCCAGCCAGCTCTCTATACCTGCCGGTCTGTGTTGCTCCTCGCACCGCTCCGGGCTGGACCGGGCTCCCGGCTGGAGGATCTCCGCGGCGGTTCTGTAATATCGATTACTGAGATTCATTTTATTATTGTTAGTATTAAAATATGAAGAAACCTTCTTAACACTGGCAATGGACCTCTTGAGAAAATGAACGTGCTAGTCTATGCTGCCCTGTACGGATGTTTAATCGCGTCAGGTAAGCTAGTTTGCTCCGGAATGTTTTTTTTGCTCTTGTATTTTATAGACGGTTCGGTTGTAAAGTGCGCATCGGCAGCGCGTGCGGATCAAACACTATTCAGTTAACTTCTGTTATTAAACCTAAATATGGGTTCGAGATAGAAAGTGCCGAACTTGGTTACATTCGTTTTTTTTTTTCTAATACCGTAAAAGAGCCAATAGCTGTTGGAAGACATTTGTATGGATGTATTTATATATTTTCGTATCTGTGATATCGAGGCGTTTTCTTTAACACACACACGCCTGCATTTTCAATGTAGTTTTAAAAGTTTGAAAGTACTGTTGTGCTTCGGATTAATTCAATGCTCGTTTGTTCAGAAAGAAAGAAAAAACTGAATTAAGAAGCGTTTTATGTAATTACATGCTGCTCATAAAACTCATATTTTATTATTATTATTATTATTATTATTATTATTATTATTTATTTCTTAGCAGACTTATCCAGGGCGACTTACAATCGCAAGCAAATACAAATACATTCAAGTGTTACAATATAAGTCATACAATAAGAACAAGAAATACAATAATTCAAATAGTGAAATACAAATATTATATAAAGCGTTTTAGAAGAACTTTTTTGTATTTAGGTCATAGGAACGTTTTTTTGTATATCAGGACAGAGACGCTAAAGGACGTTTTTGGGGGCTGCTTCGTAGCCTCTGCAGCATTCAGTTACTGTCCGTTCCAGTCTCAAACATACCTGCTGACTGCATGCTAAGGAGAAGGATTCCTTGCCACCCTAGCCTAATTGCATTATTGAACCATTAAAAATTGAAATCGATTTTTTTTTTTTTTTTTGGTTTGGGTTGTCAGGATGTGTTCTGAGTCGCCTGGGTAAAGTCGAGAGCTGCACAGTCCATTCGCAGCGGTAACCTGTGCGGCTGTATAAACCGCTGAGCTACGGGCATGCGGCCGGGGTGCAGGCGTGTTCGTGGGGGAGGCTTCATTATTCAGTCCGTTCCGGGTTGTTGGCTCCCAGGCTGTTTGGAATGACAGCCCGTCGCTTCTTTTATCGATCTGCCGCGGGTTTTCACAACGTGGTGTGTGCGTGTGCATGTCTCTGTGTGTGTGTATCTCTGTCTGTGTGCGTGTCTGTGTGTGTCTGTGTCTCTGTGTGCGCGTCTCTCTGTCTGTGTGTGTGTCTCTCTGTCTGTGTGTGCGTCTGTGTGTGCGTGTCTCTCTGTGTGTATGTCTCTCTGTGTGCGTGTGTGTGCGTGTCTCTGTCTGTGTGTGTCTGTGTGTGCGTGTCTCTGTGTGTGCGTGTGTGTACGTGTCTCTCTGTGTGTATGTCTCTCTGTGTGCGTGTGTGTGTGCGTGTCTCTCTGTCTGTGTGCGTGTGTGTGTGCATCATAATGAAAACTATAGCGTAGTAACCCGTTGTTTTTACAATGACACGCTTCCACAGCAGCTTGAATCCTCGGGAATGCCTCATTAGCACCGCAGAACCCGTCTAAAACTGTACCACTGCATTTTAACACGCCCCTCCCTCCTGTGGTCGTACCGTGAACTGCATCCCTCATTGCAAAAAATAAATCCGAGTGTTTTGCATAATTTGTGGGACACATCACCTTAAAGGGTTAATGGAAGGGTTACACATTTTAAGACCTTTGCTGCGACGCCTTTACGTATTATTTTTAACCCTTGCATTGCATCTGGGGTTGCAGGCCTGCCGCTGCAGCTGCAGTGCTACCACTGTGAAGAATACTCACTGGACAACGACTGCTCCTCGCCGCAGTTCATTGTGAACTGCACGGCCAACATCCAGAACGCGTGCCAGAAGGAGGTGCTGGTCGGCAGCGACGGTAAGCGAACAACCCCCGCAGCGCGGAACTGTACCTCTGTCGCAGTGAAACAGGACAACACTGTAGCACATTGTAATACAGTGAAAAAGCAAGGGGTGCAGTGTTTAATAAACGTTATGCAAGAGATCAACGCACAACAAGGTGAAGCCTCTCCGGGTTGAAACGTGTTAGGCGTCATCTGTAAGTGTGCGCTTTTATTCGATGTTTTTTGGATGTATAGTAATTGTTTGTAATTATTTTATTGCGAGTGTATTTTATTGAGTATGGGTTGTTGAGAGGTCTAGTGCGCGCTCTATAAGCTGTGGCTTGTCCTTCTTCGGGCACAACAAAGTGAAAATACTGAAAACTACAACGGGATGACCTCCACCTCCTAAAACAGTGTCCAGTACTTTAAAAGCAAACAAAAAAAGTCACAGAACAACTTAAACAAGCTGTTATTTTGAATATTAACGAACCCTTACCTCTCTTTCACCCTGACAGGTGTGTCCTACCGGAAAGTCTGCGCTTCCTTCACCACCTGCCTGATCGTGTCGGCGGGGTACCAGTCCTTCTGCTCCCCGGGGAAAGTGGGCTCCGTGTGTATAAGCTGCTGTAACACCCCTCTGTGCAACGGGCCGCGCCCGCCTCGGATCTCCGCGGCCGAGTCGCTGACCCCGGCGCCTCAGCGCACGGCTCTCTCGCTTGTGATTGCGCTGCTGCTTATCACGGACTTGGTTTAAACTCGACACGCTGATTATGAATCTGCCCGTTTTTTACATAATATAAAATCAACCAATTCTTTGAAAGTAAAGGAAGGAATCAGATGGATTTGAAACCCCTCTCCCTATCCCTATCACCCAAATGAAAGACCGGCACAGCAGTGCATTAGCACGCTGCACCACGAGTAACGCAGACTCACCTGGGCGTGAAATCATTATTACATTTTGCGATGTGGACCTGGCGAGAAATTGCGCTTCATTGTGACTTGAACTGGATTCAAATGCAAACCTTATTGGTCTACAAGATAATTTAAACAATATTCTGAAAAGCGAGGGATTGACACCCGTGCCTCATGTGGGACTTGAACAGATTACCCTGGGAACCAGTCCAGTTCTCTACCAACTGAGCCAGCCAGAGTTTCTTAACACACGTGTAAAATGCCAACTCGGTCTTCAATGCATTCTTTGTACAAGATGTAGAGGCAGACTGAGGCTGGATAACAGTTACAAGACAAGACCTGAACCACAGCGCTGGGGTTTACTTATCAATTAGTATTATTAATTAGCTCTATAGCAGAGAACACCAGTTGTACTGGACCTGGGTGTTGCTCTGGGTGTCATGGCAACCGCAGTCCCCCCCCCACCCCCCATATTTGAATAACCATAATATTGAAAATGCCCTAATTTTAAATATCCATGAAGTATCTGAACTAGCCCCTATCAACAAAGACAAACAAGTCAGTATTTCGTTTTAATCAAAGTTTATTTTAACAAATGAACATTTCTCTTTTATTTATTTTTTATTAATGCACGATTTATAACCCCAATCCCTCCCCCTCAAAAAGAACAAAAAAAAAAAAAATCTTCACAGCGTTAGAGATATGGTTCACTTTTCTTATTTTAAAATTGTGAAACTGATCCTCAGCTATCAAATAAGACGTATTATTTTCTCTCTCTAAATAAAATAAATGCTGATAGCAAAGTTTGGTAACCTGGTAATAGTAACATTGGCACTTTGCAAGGACAGAAAGATTCTTCCAAAGCATTAGGAAATAAGGACGTTTGGCTTCCCCATAGTCTCACAATGAAGCTGATGTTACTGAAGACATGAGCAGGGTTCAAAATGCAAAACCTGACGAGGGGTCAGCAATGGCATTGACTGGGGTGCAATCTGGAAGAGACATCTGTGCATGAAGAGGCTGCAGAGAGCGAATGCAGGGACAGCAACCCTAATTTAATCAGAATTCAATCAAACCCCTCCCTGCACTATCAGCCTACGCAGAAGCAGAATCACTTCGAACAAAAAAAAAAAAACATTAACAAGTTTCCTTTAGTTTTTAAGGTCAATGTGTTTTAGAATCCCTACACAGGTTGAATATATTGAGTAAGATGATATTTTAAACACAACACAGGGGGCTGGGAGACTGAAGAGCACTTCAGCCCAATCCCAAACTTGCTAATTCTTACAAAAAATATAAATCCAGCTCGGATGCCAATTTCAATCTATCCTTAGTTTTTATTTATTAGTTTATTTTTTATTCAAAACATAACATATATAAATGAACGTAACATCCCAGATTGATCTGATCAGGAATTAAGACTTCATCAGTGTATAAAACTGAGCTGTGAAGCAGTTAAACACTACAGCAGAAGCGTGTGCCATGCGTTCCACGCAGCTCACACGGCCCTTGCGTTTGGTGGTAAATCTAATTTAATCCTAAGTGGAACTGAAAAGCACCCTCTTCAAACGGACGGGGGTCCCTGGCATGCTTTCTCATTCACTTCAGTGCCACAATGTTTAAAACCGGGGTGCTACGAGGGTAAAAAAAGATGGGTCACACTGATCTAAAGAAACCGGGGTGCTACGAGGGTAAAGAAAGATGGGTCGCACTGATCTAAAGAAACCGCTCTTCTCTGTCACAATCACAGGAGCGAGGCCAATTAAGATTTGCTTTATAAAAAAAAAAAAAAAATAGCAACCGGACAACACTTTTTTTTGTTAAGTCTGTTAACCAGCGTGTTTTTTTTTTTTTTTTTTTTAAATAAACAGCCCCTCCTGCTGGACGAATCCAATCATGACAGTTCTGCAGCAGAGAATGCAAGGTCTGCACTGTGCAGGAGCCCTAAACAGAAATCACATCATCACCACAGTTCACATCCCTCCTTAAAACACAAACCTAATGTGAAGCCAAACTCCCACAAGAAAATATTCAAAATGACACATTATACTAGAAGAAAAAACGACTAATTAAGAAGAAAAGACAGAAAAAAGCACCAGAAGCATATTGGATACTACTCCTCGTCTCAGAAGGTTTTCCTTTTAATGCGAGATCAAGTTCACAGCCGCCTTCAGAGTCCCCTCTACTTCCGTTCCTTTTTCTTGTCCTGTTTAATAAAAGTCACATTGAAATTGAGCGGTTTAATAAAAAGGAAGGCGTACAATGTGTCTGAAGATATGCAAGAAGAAACAGCGACTGTCCTGGAAAATGAAACCAGAACGGATTCGGCAGTGGGATATTTCTAAAGTGTTTTACCTTCTCGTTCATGGCAAGGATGACCATCAGCTTCCTGAAGATGGTGACAAAGTCAAGGAAGAGATCCACGCAGTGCCTAGGAAGGGATGCACAGAAAACGAATTAATAAAACGCCATACGGATCCCACCTCAACGGACTTCTCAAATGAAACCCTCACCAGATGTAATCCTTGTCTCCCATCTCTGCCTTCTCGATTATAAGCTGCGTGTCGAACAGCACGAACGCACACATGAGAGCCAGCCCGATGTACAAGTGAGCCTGAAAGCAGGAGGGAGATAATATTAGGGTAACACAGCGCACGATGAACAGGAAAACGGGGCGCTCAACAGTGTGAAACGCTATTAGAGGGATGCTTATCACCTTGTGCACACCACACTGAAAAATCAAACTGCTTAAACATCCTACCTTGAAAAGCAGAGCCGATCCATAGAACATGTTGAACAGAGAAAGAAGAAACAGGAGAGACAAGCCAGACATAAGCGTGCCTAGAAAAAAAAAATATATATTATAAATCTTATTTAAGAAACGAGAACGTGTGCTTCTGTGCTAAAAAGCTCCTCAGCTGTGTACATTTTGTACCAGTTCTAAACACAAGAATATACCTGGAAACAGGGATGGAAATAAGACTCCTGTTGCACAGCAGTTTCACCCATTCCAAGTTTTACTATGAGCTTCATTAACCCCAGTGTAGAGGTAACAAGCTCAGGTGTGTCTTATTAAACTCTTAGTAAAACCAGGAAAGGATCAGACTGCTATGCAATGGGAGTCTTCTTTCCATCCCTGTTGGAAACACATGAACGAAAGGCTCTGCCTTACCTCCGAGGAAGAGATAACTCCTGCGCTGGGCGTACATGGCACTCAGTGTGAAGCACACAAAGATCACAGACGTAGCCAAGAAGGCAGTCAAAATGATGCTGGCAAAAACAAGACCAATGAAACGATCACAACGGAACATCATCGCAGCAGTAATCCCACGTGTACTGCAAACTAAGCACATCCTTTCTGTGAAGTACTACATTGATTAAACGTTAATGCTGCACAACTAGTCCAAGGTTATTTTAGGAGCTCGTAAGCTCAGCTTTTTTTTTTTTTTTTTGGTGGTTAGGTTTATATTCCTTCCACACGTCTGGTTCAGAATACTGCGTTACCTGCACTCCTAGAAGACCCAACACTTACAACAACTAGCAAATGCATTTTATCTTGAAAGCTGGGTTCGAAACGTAGTCCCAGAACATGCGCATGTTTAACAGAAGGGCTATCTTCACATTAACGGTGCACACATGACACAGCTGTACAGACATTTGCTGGAGAGGGTTTCACACGGCAATCTCTCCTGATAAGACATACCTGGGATTAATCGAAATGACAAAGTCCATAGTCGGCCCCAAGCCCACACCTTAAAACAAGAAAAGAAAAATGTTACATTGTACTTACTGGCGATAATTAAAAGATGGTGAAAATACACACAAACCTACCTACATATCATTTATTTTATGTACTTGACAGACGCCTTTATCCAAGGTGACTTACAGGTGTTACAGGGCAGCACAGAGTTACAATGCAAGCTCAGTATTTAAACACAGTGTAGTTTACAGTGAGTGCAGTGATACTACTAGAATACAATATGAACTAGCATGCAGCAAGTTAGGATTACAACACATTAGATCTACAAGGACACTGTAGTGCAAGAGTGCATTGGTAAATGAATGCAAATACTCAATGCGAGAAGGTTGAAGCACAAGGACAAACTGAGCTAGTACCAGCTCTTCCAAACAGCCAGCTCTGCTTTCTGTTCAGCAGTCTGAAAAACTGATTGATCAACGGCAAGACCACCAGCCAAAACAAACAAACAACTGTGTTCTTTAACAGGTCAGTTTAACAGACATCAGAACACATTCCAGAGCAGCAATTCAGAGGCAGTCCGCTGAAGAGCTCATTTGACGTCTTTTAATCGCTTAAGACGACAAGCATTCAAATCCGGGGGCTCTGAAATGTTGACTAGTTTTCCATGTTAAAACGTTTACAGTTTCATTAGACATCACTAGCCAGTAACGAGCAGCCTTTTTTTTGGCACAGACTGCAGGCGAAGCTGCTCTTTGATACAGTGGGGTTTCCAGGAACCAAGACGCTGATGAAACCAAAAACCAGCTGAAAGACGACACACACAAGCACTGTCCTGCTTCTCGAAGCCTTTATGCGGGGCTCCATTCCAGCTTTAAGTGGCAGATCAATCACAGCTTGAATTCGAGCCTCTTCTGCAAAGGCAGGGTTTGAATAAAGGAGAACACAAACGGCTACGCAAGGTCTCAAACCATTCCCTGATTACTGGGCATGAAATGAGCCCCGCCCCTCCCCAGTCTCTCTACCTGTAAGGAAGGCAAACCCTGAGAGAATGGCAAGCCGCTTCTTCTCTGTGTCCGGACGGTGTGGGGTCATCCCCAGCCAGGCCATCAGTGCCAGCGAGCCCAGGAGGGACAGCAGACCCCCCTGCGGAGAGAACAAGGTGCAGCTTAGCTTTCCGAAAGCCCTATTAACAACATTAAACTCCTAACCCATCACGACCAAAAGCCCTTTCACAACTGACCGTGAACAGGATAAAACAGTCTCTCTGCTATGTCAGTCATCTGTCATTCCTCAGTTAAATCAGCTGCAATGATCTGAATGCTATGTCAAGCCCAGCCCAGCCCACACTGTGATGAAGATCAATTGAGTCCCACTGTACCCCTTTTAGACACCCAGACTACCACAGACTCCTGTTGCACAGCGGTTTCACCCATTCCATTGTGAAGCTAGTGACATGCATCTCCTGGTTGGTACCTGGAAGAGTCTGAGGACCACGTGCACGTACGCTCCTGCCGCTGCCATGAGCATGCAGATGGCCAGGCTGGAGTACACATTCCTCAGGTGCTGCTGGGTGGAGCGGGAGCTGGGGGGTACACACACAGATACAGATACAGATACAGACACATGTACAGACACATGTTCATATAGATACAGATAGATGGATGCAGTGTGTCTGGGTGTTTCTCTTTCATCAGGACAAAGATTTCAAACCCAACACAAAGCTAAAACCAATTTGTTCAAATGAAAATAAATAAATAAATAAATAAAATAATAATAATAATAATAATGGTTTAATAGTCCAATTATATGATTGACCTATAATACATGTTCATTATATTATATTATATATATATATAACACACGAAAGTATATACTTGAAGTACTTACATTTGTGAAAATTTAAACAACGCGTCAAAGTTTATATTCCGGTCAAACGCGTTCATCTTGAGATGATTTTCTTGGGTCTTATCTGTATTTCAATCCAATTACCTGCAAAAAAGGGTAATAAATACAATGTACTGCTCCATTAAACACGTGGCTGATTTAACAAGGCAGGGGAACGTCGATTTGCACAGTGATTTGCAACTCAAAGTGAGGGCGGGTTTAAACAGGGCTGTAGTTTTAATAAAAGCGAGACGATGTTAAGGAAACTGCGCACTGGTAATAAACAAAACAAAAAAAACAACACGATCGGTACACGTGAGGTTTGTTTCGGGACAAAGTCTAACTTGTTAGTTATTAATTCATTCCATCTAAATGCTCGATCCACCAACTGAAATAAGTACGATCAAAACGACATCAAACGACACTTGTGTTTAAAGGACAAATGATCCAACGCTACCGGCAGTGAAACTGGGGCTGGGGTAAAACCGACAGCGGGCGTCGACCAGGATTTTGGGTTTGACATCAAGTTTGAATCAATGAAAATGAATCAGGAACGAAGCGGCGGTGCAGATTGCGAATCGGAAGTTTGAGCAGGCGAAGTGATTCAGATAACGCCAGTACCAAAGTCCGTCTGTAATGAATCGACTAGGGCGACAGTTACAGCAAGAGACGTCTATACATTCCGCATATTATCCAATACCTCTCAATGACTCAATCGCCCTTATTTTAGAACTATTTATATAAAAAAAACGTCAGATTTTTTTCAACCTCCCCCAAACACGATTTTGATTTGCATAAAAAAACCTTGCCCTGTTGCTGTTCTAAGCTCGTTAGTAGCTGTCATAGTGACTAAGACAATAACAGCTGGTCCCCTGTGTGAAGGATTGCTTCGCCGGTTAGCTTGCAGCAGCAGCAGCAGCAGCAGCAGCGCGCTGATGAAACGCAGCGGTAACTGGCGCGTGGAAATCGGAGCGGACTCGTGTGATCTGACGTCACAGGGAAGGGGGCGTTGTCAAGGCAGCCGAGACAGCAGGGCCTAAAAAGGAAATCGAGGTTTATAAAACCGAAAAATGATCCTACTTCAGCACTAAATACTGACAGCTCGCACTTATTTATCAAGAAGGCGGCTTGTATGCCACAAATAAGTCCGAGTTTCTTATAAACCAGGCGAGAATTGGGTGTTTTTTTTTTTTTTTTTTAAACTCCTTCGCTGAATGCAAATTTAAACAAAAATAATTCTTTATTTGACAAGAGTCGTCATTCTCCGATTATACAAACTTAAAATCAGAGATTTCTACCTTGAACTGTTTGATGTTTAAAGATGCAATGTTATTTTAAACCCCCACTATCGACCCGTACAAAAAACCAAAACAAACTGCGCACTCGCACTATCGTATGAGAAATGCAAATCCGTTCACATATGATATACCGGTAGTTGATCAACTTGTTACAAAAGCGGACATAAGTCACAAAACGCCGAACATGATTTAGTAAAATCGTGATCTTACTTTCTCTTTCTTTTAAGTTTTTTTTTTACATATATTGTTTGGAAACACTCAAAACACAGACCGCATCGTTAATAATACCTTACCAAGCGAAGAACACGGTATTTCAACACATCCGAAACACTGCGACAATCGTGTAAAACACCTACCCGCGTGTTTTCAATCAGGGTTTTGAACGCTTTTTTAAATTTGATATATATTCGCTTTCTTTCTCTTCACAGCTTCTCTCGCTCTCCCGTCTCGAATTATCTTTCCAAACTCTGCCCCTCCGCACGGTATGTGTCGGTCAGCACGTAGCCGTGCGTAGCGTCATACGTCACGGCAAGTCTATTTTGACCGAGTCTGCCTGCTGTTTTTTGGATATATGTTCCTCGTTTTTAATTTTATACGAATAATTTTTTGGAATGATATGCAGCACATATACCCACAATGTTAGGTAAACGTTGACTATTTGGTGGTGTTGATGTTCTGCTTTACCCATGACACGTATGAACAGGAACGGGATATTCACAGAGATGCAATTCATCCACTCATCGTTTCTGTGAAGCATATTCATCAAATAAAATGCGCACAACATAAACCCATTAGTATTTTGTTTGAAAAGTAAACGGGAGAGATACACCAACGCCTTCAAGGTGTTTAAAAATAAAAAAGCAAAATAAAATAAAAAAAGACTTTAATTTATTTGATTTATTTATAAAAAATAATACAGTTCTAATACATCTGGTATTGTTTTATATGTAAGTCGTTTATTGTACAAAGAGATGGACACCCTCGTATTGCAGAGTGTGTTCTTATGTTTTGTTAAACAATAACACATATTTAAAAATAAAACACACAAGAGTATTGTCTACACACTAAGCAGGACGAGGTCTTAAAGATATCAGCCCTGCATCCGATACTTCAAGGATGGCAACGGCACTCCCATTGCTTAGCGATTTGATCCATTCCTGGTTTTTACTATGGAGTTTATCAACACACCTGAGCTTGTTACCTATACACACTGTGGCTAAGCAAGCGTGTAGTAAAACCTGGAATGGGCGCAACTGCTGTGCAATAGGAGTCTTATTTCCGTCCGTGGTTTCCTTTACCCCTCGCTGGCTTTTTAAAGTTTATGACGGTGCGGTTATTCCAACACACGTCTGTTGAGCGAAAGGGCATTCTCAGCATTTGCCACTAGGCGGCAGTTTCTCTCTTGTTAAATAATATGTTTAATCCGGGTCTTCAGACAAAAACAGGAGCGTTTTGAAGGGGGTTCTGGAGTTTTTGCATACCGTGATTGACGGGCGGAGCCACCAACCAGGACCGCCTTTCCTAGGGCTGTGTGGGTGGGGGAGGGACACAAAGTGAGCGCTGTAGCCTCACAATAATAATGAATGGAAACTCTAAAGTAGCAAGTTGGGTTACTGCGTATATTAATTGATCTGCAAGCGGATACAACATGTAAAGAAAACAATGATTTTAATAATTCGGGCACGCGTTTTAACTAAGGGAAAGACACAAACCGAAGAATATGGAGAATAATGAAATATAAAAAAGAAAAAAGCATGTTTTAAACGCATTTATTTTGAAGTGGGAGATTTTATAACTTACAGATATTGAAGTGCCTTTATGTTATTGTTTTTAAAACAATACATTTGATTTACGGTATGCGTTGAGGAAATTGATTCGTCTGACGGGTTGCCTCATTCCGAACTGGATTCGTAGTTAATTTAACGGATTTATAAAGTTCTGTTTCAGTGGAATTCGTACAAAAACACAACGAACGGGGTCATTTTTTAATGGATTTTTTTCTCTTGGCTGAACTTTGTGAAGTTTCCGAATTGTAGAGGAAAACAATTCAACAAGACTTCCCTTTGGGGAGTTGATTTCTAAAACCGGACCCGAGCACAAACCGTGGAAGGAAATCGCGTTTTGTCCTCTAAAGGGAAAATGGGGAATGTGGAAAGTTTGGATGATCAGACGGATTTGAAACCCCACATCATGCCACTGAAACTCCCCATGCCCGAACAATGCGAGCTGGAAGAACGATTCGCCCTGGTTTTGGTGAGTACTTTTGGATATTTTCCGTTCTGTCGCACTGTCGGTAATGATTCGGACTGGATTTGGTAGTTATAACGGGTACTTGAAGGACCGACTTGCTTTTGTGGTCCCGTCTTTGTTTGGGTATCCCCGTGGGAATTTCCAGAACTTTTTTATTTTTTATTGTAAATGATTATATTTTTGTCGACTTTACTCAAAACACGAAGTAGTTATCTCCATTTTCGACGCCCGGGTAACTTACACGTCTTCCAGTTAACAATGGAGCTGTATTTCTGTGTTTCTCCTTATCCTGTCTGAGCAGATGGGAGGCTGGCTCGCTAGATCTGCCTCCACGGTGCCTGCTTCTTGAGCGCCGCGATTGTACTTGTAAATTCACGTCAGGTTATTCCAATTCCGCTGAGCATTTACTTTTGATGGGGTTGGCTTTATGTACGGGACGTGAGCCGATCGATTCAAACAACATATTCTATTTATTTAGCATCACTTCGCTGTCTGTACAAATGTTGCTGTAAAATGTACATCCATCGTCTGCCTTAAAACAAAAACAAAACAAAAAAAACACAGGGGTGGGGGAAGTTTAAATTGTTGTATTTATAGGGAAATAACCGTCACATTTCAGATAGTGGAGTTTTGTAATCGAGCTAAGATGCGCAGCGTCGATAGTTTCGGTGTAAATAGCGGCCGCCGCCGGTCGAGGTGTTTTTAATCCGGCGGGGGTGCAGTCTGATCTCCTCCCTCAGTCTGACCTCCTCCCTCCTCCCTCTCCCACCGCAGTTACTGTTCTCCCGGCCGCCCCGTCTTTATTTAGGAACAAAAGAGGTCACCGCTGCTACACCCCTCTGTTAATTTGGTGTTTGTTTTTGTTTTAACTTTTGCGTGAAACAAACGACTTTCTTCAGAACCCCTGACTATTACACAGTTAGGGTATTTGAACTGTACTGTGTGTGTGTGTGTGTGTGTGTGTATATATATATATATATATATATATATATATATATATATATATATATATATATATATATATAATTATTATTTATTTCTTAGCAGACGCCCTTATCCAGGGCGACTTACAATCGTAAGCAAATACATTTCAAGTGTTACAATACAAGTAATACAATAAGAGCAAGAATACAATAACTTTTGTTCATTTATATATATATATAAATTGGTCCACATGAGCGTGTGGTCGATTTGAATCCATCTTTGTCAGTTCTTCTGTTTTGAGACAAGGCAATCCACGCTTCCATTGTTATTTAAACATTTTCCATCTGCGATAAACAAACAGAATCTGCGGTCTTTATCTCACAGAGATTAGTTTGGTCCGAGTCGTTAAACACACACACACACACACATTACCGCAGAGCAAATACACGGGTACAGCGAGGGAAGATCACGTGTGATTGATTTGCATTGCGCATGTGTCACACCAGCGCCACTGTATCGCTAATAGGTGAAGGCACCAAACCTGTTGAAAGGGCGTGGCTAATAGCGCCCACGTGACTCTACCCTGCCACTCAACTCGTTCATCTCATTAGGAATCAGAAGTGCTGTAGGGGTGGCAGTAAGACTCCCATTGCATAGCAGGTCCACCCATTCCAGGTTTCAATAGGAGCTTGGGGAGCCTCTGTGTGTTGGCCTCTCGTTTGGAGCTCCTTCTCTTTGGAACTCGCTTCCAGGATGTAGAGTCTGTCCAGATCTTTTAATTCAAGCTCTTTCGCTGTTTTGGAAAGCGCTGTCATTGCAGCCCTGGCCTTGTTGCACACAGAAACACTGGAACACGGTCAAAGGTGTTTTAATCAAACAGAATACCGCGTCTTAACCTTTTCAAGCTTTCTAAACATCAAGGGGTCGTTTCCATGGCGCTGTGTAAAGCAGTCCCTGCCCTGCCCCGGGTTCTAGGCCAGCGCTGTATAATTTTCCTTTGAACTGCTGAGGTTGCTTGTGCCGACACCACAAGACTCCCGTGTGGTTACATTGATCAGCAATCCCAAGAGCTTTTCCAGCTCCAAACTCCTCCAAGAAGTCTCTCAGGCTGGAAGATCCGAGCTGCCTGGTTTCTGGGTTTAAGCAGTAATGTGATAGCAGTTATCTGGGAGAGAGAGAGGAAAAACACATTGTTTTGTATTTCCAGGCTGAGGGTCTGTATGCACAGCTAAACGCAGGGCTCTGTAATGGATCCGTTGATCTCATTAAAGCTGCTGCTTTGAGAGGAGAAACATCAGCGGCTGCCCTGCTCCACAATCCCATTTCCTGTACAGAGCAGCTGGTTGAATTCCACAGAGCAGAGTGAACACAGTTTCATGATCAGTGTGAGAGCGTTCGGGATATAAATATATACAGTTTATTGAACTCCCAATTCCCACCGCATAGCCCTGTTAAAGCTCTTCTGCTGTTCACGATATTACAATCAGTGTTGGCATGGCTGCAAAGTCATGACATCATCCTGTGGAGCACTTCAGCCTGTAAGATCTGTGCAGAGGGAGATGAATGCATTATTGAGAGAGCGCCGTGTTTGGGGCAAATCTTCCAGGTCCAACTCTGTTTTTTCAGTCCAGAAATGAGCGATACTTCCATTTCTAAACCGTGTCATTGGATCCCATGTGATAGTCTTTCTTTCTTTCTTTCTTTCTTTCTTTCTTTCTTTCTTTCCTTTGAATTCACACATTTGGTGGTGGTTTCAAATCCGTTCTCAAATAAAACAAAGGGTGTTCCATTCCGCAGCCTCTAAGGTGGTTCCCAGGGTTGTGTGAAGGCCATTGAAGGATTACCTGTGATTATTAAAAGTGCCCAAGCTGTGCTGGCTCCCATTGTATTTACTAAACGCTGTTTAACACAAAACTCACGCATGTAATACACACTCTGCAGCTCAATTATATACTGCAGCCCCTTTACTGCACCCACTGGGTTTAGTTTAGTTCCAGGTAACACATGAGCCTCTTGAAACCCAATGCCTAGGGCCCGGTTACTATCCTGTCGAATTCTGCACCCTGCTAAATGATCCTTTTCTTTCCTGTCCCAATGCAGTGTGTAACGCACGGGGCGCTTCAGAGAGCAGGTGCTTGTTGTAAGGCAGGTGGAAACGCACTGCAAGAAGCACAACAGAAGGCTTGGAAATCACATTAATGGGGTGCCTTCAGTGCTGGCTTTATAGCAGGAGATGGATGCCAAAATGGGCAGCTGCAGCTTTCTAAAACCTATATATATATGTATAATATATATATATATAATGTATGTATTTTTGTATGTATGAAATGCTCTTGTTTTTCTAGGAAAGCAGTACAGCTGCGGGTGGGGAGTTTGTTGCTGGATAACTTCACTGGGACGACTTGTTCTCTAAATATCTTGCTATCCCTGAATAGAAAAGCGTCTCTTCTTCAAGTCCGATCCTCTTGTGAATGTTTGCAGGTGTTTTCCTTCGGAGTGGCTAAACATCCTCCAGTGTTTTTTCAGGAAACCGCAGCGTGTTTAGAGGCACAGCCTCTCGCATCCCACTGTTAGCATTTAAACAAGAAGGTGCCTGATTTCAGAGCTGGGCTTCAGTTCATAACCTCATCACCTAACATGACTTGGCAGCAAGCTAGCAAGCTAGCAAGCTAACAGCGGCCGAGGGCTGATCCACAGCAGGCGTCTCTCTCTAGCTTCCTCACTGGGCAGTCAATGCAGGTTTGGTTGTGGACTGTTGTTTTGGTTGGAAATCCTATTCAGGAAATGGTATACTCTTGTATCCCGTTTTCGTTTCTTACTCCTCCTACTACCAGCTGCTTTATAAAGGAGTAGCCGCAGTCATCTAGGTGTGCTGGGGAATGTGTTGCAGGTGATTGTTAAGAGATCTGTCTCTGTAGTATTGCACTACATTAAGTATCAGCTGAAACATTTAGGTATTTGACTTTTAAAGAGGTCATAAAACTGGGCTCTATCAGTTATCATGGAAAGGCGAATGCAAAACGTTTGGCTCTCAAGGTGTTTTTTTTTAAAGCTGCTTGATCTATGTACATGACCTTGCTTACAGTATGAAAATGTTACGTATTTGGATCCTACCTGATTTCCTAGATCATTGCCGGGTATATCAAACTGAAATGTATTTGTAACAGATGACTCGGAGATACAATTAGCGATGCGTCGTTTTTCTGTGTCGCAATTAAAAAACGAAATGTTTTATCTTGACAAAAGCGAGCTTTAATAAGAACAAACCTGCAAATAATTCCATTAAACTGGGTTTGTCAGTTTAAACCCCCCCCCTAAGTGGGGTCTAAGCTGTCCGGTATAAGATTCTTCCATTGAATAAGCCCTCCTGGTGTTCAGAATGGTCTTGGGGGCACCCAGTCGCGAAGCCTTGGTTGGGTGATCAATGGAAAACAACACTTTAATAAATGTAATGTAAGAAGTCCTGTTTGGGTAACAGTAGCCCATGACCCCCATTAGCAAGGTGAAGTAATGGACAGCAGACACGATTAGGGGTCCTGATGCTAATAACGGGGTTCTGCATCCACCTCCACAGCTGTTCAATGTCATTTCAATGTCATGCACGTGTTGTTTTTTTCAGATGCTAGTTGGACGAAGTCTGCTTTTTTTTTGCCAGTAGACCACCCAATGACATTCAAAAGAGGCTTTATTCACAGTTTTTTTTTCCATTTGTTCCTTTTCCTCAGCGATCTAAAAATGTGGTGGGCCTTGCATGACCTTTGCATTCCCGCGGAGTGCTTGAAAACACAATACGAACAGCGGCTCGCTTTCTTTCTGGGGATGTAATAAAAATAACCTTTGAAGGGAGTCGCAGACACTGGATTTATATTCTAGGTGGCGTTGTCTCCTCCTACACTGAATCGGATGAAAACCTTCAATTGAAAACTGCCTCTAGCTCTAAATAAGTGTTGTGTTCGTCCCAACTGCAATTTAAATATACAGGGGACGGCAGCTCCTGCATTTATCCCAGGCTCAAGATATTATTTGAGGATGAACAGCAGTTAAAGATGTGCAACAGTGTAACGAGCGCTTACTGTACCCACAGGGGCTGCTTTTCAAAATCCCATCTTCTCCTGTGTGTGGATGTCATCCTGCACTTTCAGGATTAACATTCACAAACAAATCGGAGAAAATAAATGACGCGCGTTTTGGATCGACTGTCGGCATTTGTGGTGTCAAAACAAAAACAGGACCACCAGCTGTCCGTCCTACAGGATTGCAATCCAGGGATTGTGCAGGGAAATCCTGGAGGTGTGGCTGCACGAGAGTCCGTGGTTTTATTTGTGTGTGTGTGTGCGTGCGTGCGTGCGTATGTGTGTGTGTCCGAGTCCTAAAGGCAGACCTGCTCCACTGGGGTGAGGGGCTGGAATGTGGACTGGTCCCCGGGTGGGAGTCTGCTTTCCTCTCCCAGTATAAAGGGGCCTCTGTCAGGCCGTGTTGTTTTTAAGGCAGCCCCTGGCTTTTGACTTTGCTTGACTCCTTCTTTTTTGAGTGGTTCTTATTTGCTGAAGGGCTTGTATTAGGTCTGTGTTGAGGTGCTTTCACCTGACTACAGGATCTGCTCTTCACTCCTGCCTGCCTGTCACACAGTAGACATGCCCAATCAGCCAGTGTCTTTATAGTGGTAAGCACCAGCACCATCTGGCGCACTGCAGGGTATTGCTAGCAAAGCAAAAGCAAACTTGATGCAGGGTGGCAAATCACAAGATGGATTTTACAAATATGACTGATCTGTGTTACATGTACAGCTGGCAGCTGGAACTTCAAATGTCTTTAACCAAATTTCAGTCCATTGCACTGATCTGATTGGACTCAATTCAATAAAATCCTTTCCGGTCGCTATCTTTTTTTGATTTGCAAACTTTTTGATGTCAGGTGAGGTTGACGGCGTTTTTTCATTTCTTTTTAGTGCACGGTTTGCTTTGCTTTACATTTAAAGAATTCCCCTTTTCCTCTACGTGCAGAAGATGACACTCGTTTCACCAGGACAGCTCCTGTCCAATCTGACGTCCGGTCCCACTTCCAGTGTATTTGTGGGAAGTGTGGGAGGCAGCATCCCGTTTGCAACGCCTCCATGTAGACAAGCACACGTCCCATCTCTGAAAACACAACACAATGGGACAGATCCCAATTAGAAACAGGTACCTACCATCCCAGCATTCCTGATCACATACCGGACGTACGTCTCCTCCGATTGAAGGGAAAAGATTAGAACACGAAACCACTGAATAGAAAAATAAGGACTTCCCTTTTACTGTGTAAGCCCCGCATTGCATACCACACGACTCACAGTAGCTTTTATTCAAGGAGAACAATCGCGATCTGTCTGTCGTTCCTGTAAGGGGTGTTAGACAGGGTTTATTCAGGTTCTGTGCCAGGTTTGCACCACTTTGGTTTTTGCAAAACGACAAGGATTTCCTCCACAACATTCTGCCATGTTGCTTCACAAATGAATGGAGGTGCTGCTCAGGGATGGGTTTGGAAGGCGGGTTGTCGTTTGTTGCAGAAAACTAGAGCAGCTCTCCCCAGCGGATCCTCGATAATTGTATTTCTGTTTAATTTTAACCCTTAGATTTCCATCGTTCTTCGACCAGTCTTTTTAAAGAGCAGAGCGTCACTGCCACATGTTAACCCCATTGTCTGCCCTCCATCCCCCTTCGGGACCCCCCCCTCTCCCTCCCGTTTACAGCAGGGACGTGCTCCCTCTTTCAGCCGGAGTGGTGATGTCATGTGTTTGAAGGATTGCCTTGATAATAAAGGTGGAGTTATGTGTTGAATGCTGGGATCTGTGTCAGCAGCAGCAGCAGCAGCAGCAGGGCTGGCGAATGCATCAGAGACTGTGATGTGTGATGGATGGGGTTAGGAGACGATGAGATCACAAAGTAAATGAAACCCTCGATGCTGTTGGCTTTCTACTGTGCTGCGCTGGTAATTTCTTTAGCAGGTTTTTCTTTTGGGATGGCTGGGTTTTAAAGGCTTTGGCACATGCTAAAACGCTTACACAATGCTGAATTGAGGTACCGTACGCTCTGCAGATGTCAAACGATTTTAAACTCCTCAAAGGTATTGCGTTTGCAAGCATCCTGGACTGCAGGGCAAGCTGGTAGTTTTAAAGGCTTCCCATCCAATGTCTCTCTTCCATCTCGAATTCTCTATGATTATTTTCACCCTGGTTATGCAGCATGAATTTCCTGAATTCAAAAAGAAACCCCAGGAAGGGGCAGTCTGATGAACAGCAGCACAGGGTCCTTTTTTTTTCCATAGAGGAATCCAACAGAAGCTATTCATTATTTTGCCCCACAGTAAGCTAGAATTAAAAAGCTCGTTTAGGATGGACCCACCAGGCCAGTAATTGAAAGCTACGGTAGCAAGCAAGAAGCTCAGGCAAACCTTTTACCTCCTTGAAGATTTAGCATTATTCCAAGGGCATTTTCTACGTCAGTGTTTACAACCATTTCAGCCCTGCTGTGCTTACATTTCCCCCATTTAATTCCTTTGCTTGCATTTTTAAAATCTGGCTTCCTCATGGCGACTCCCACTGAAGGATGAAGGCAGGGCAGGAGCAGCTGCAGGTCAGGGTTCAGAGAGTATGAAATGTGCCAAAGCGTCATTTCATTTCACAGCTGTGGCAGACTAACCCCTCCTTCAGTTGCTGTGCTTCCAGTGTTTGCTGTCCGATCCAGTCTGAATGTGTAGCAGATGAGGATTGATTAGACGGTAAGGGAGACTTGTATGAATGCACAGATATTTGAGAAGAATTCCGTGTTTTCATCCCAGCCCCGGAATTCACTTTCCTTCATTCAAGTACACCCTTGCTTAGCTACTAAGAGCTGCTGTGCAGGTGGAGGTGTCCTCTCGAGTTTCTTTCAGGGTCTGCTTTCTGTGTTGTTTGTGAAAAGGCATCATCAGAATAGGTTGGTTTGCTGGAACTAGTCCTGCTCATTTCTTAAAGCCCTCGTTAATTTATCTTTGCCGTTTGCATTTTGAGGTAAAGGCCTTCATTTGCTTTGAATGCAAAAGCAGCTTTTAAACCACAAACTTTTCCTGAAAGCTTAAACGTCTACCACAGAGCAGCGTTCCGGCGAACCAGCTGTGGATTGTGTTCAGGGTGGCCCAGTGCAGCAGTCATAAACCCAGCCTGCGGATTTTGAGAAATGGGTTAGAAGAAACCAAAATAAAGTGCGTCTTTCACAGCAAAGGCTGAAGTGGAGCGTGACGCTGCGACACGGGGAGAGGACCAGAGAGAGGCTGGGAAAGTACACTCGCTGGAGAGCAGCAGCTCGCTGCTTTTCATGTGGGATCCCCTGAAGTTCTATTCTAGACACTAATTGCTCCTGAAGACATGTTTCATATTAGTGATCTCCATGACGGCTTCTCTCTCTCTCTCTCTCTCTCCTCTTATAATGCTGTCAACAGTTCTAAATGAAGAAAGCTCTTAAGCTGTACCCCAGGGCACAGTAGTAATCGCAGTAGTAGCCCTATACTCTAGAGGGTGTGTGTTTGTGTGAGTGAATTGGCTGTATAATACTAATGGATACATTCCCATGGCTGTTTGAATATTACTGCTACTCCCTCCTGACTCTAAAGGGCCTTCATAATTGATTTCCATTACAAAGATCCCTGCACATGCAGCTCAGCTTGTGTGTTCTCGTAGGCGTGCAGTGCACCCTGCGCGCTGTGCAAGCTGTGTTAATAACGGGTGCGTTGATTCAGGAGGGTTCGTTTCGGGCTGGAGAGCTGTTTAATCTCGTTGCCAGGTGATTCCGGGCTGCTCCAGTGCCTTACGGCACGATCGCATCCCGCTGATGTTTTGGCTTTGCCTTAAAAAGATCTGGGAAGCACATGGATTGTTAAAGGGCTGCCCTGCAGATCAGTGGAGATGGGGGGGTAAACGTGGAACGAATCAGGAGAGGATGTCGGGCTGCTTTAGAAGTAATATGGTAGGGATTTAGTGGAGGAGCTCTTGTATGGCTTGATAAAACCTGTTATGTTATACAAGTAATTGCACAAGCTGAATGCAGGGGTCCTGTGGCAACACCTCACGGACCGAGGTATTAAAGGCTATATCTTGGGAACACCTCTTGTCCACTTTTGATGAAACTAGGCATGAACGTAAAAAGCTATTCCACAGTATATTGTGTAAGATTGCAGGCATGGACGTTGTACCTGAATTCTGAGTGTTTCTTTAGAAAGGGGATACATAGAAAAACTGGACTGCTATTTAAATTCATTTCACTTATTGTAAAGCTTATAGGACGAGAGGACCAATTTAAAACACCTTAGATCTCTGCCGTTATAGAAATATTATATATATGTTCTGTACAGTGGAAAATAAGAACCTGCACGCACACGCACACGCACACGCACACGCACACGCACACGCACACGCACACGCACACGCACACGCACACTGGGAAGAAATGACACACAGTGTAAAAATAGTGTGCAGAAGCACATGCCTCTGTTAAAGACTGCTTGCTCTCTGTGTGGGAAGCCTGTGATCGCCAGCTTTATGATTTCGTTGGCTTCCTCTGTGTAATCTCGCTGTGATAGACGTCTCCCGCCAGCGTGGTATAGCAATGCGATCTCGCCTCATCTCAACTCTCTTTTTTTTTAATTTTTTTTTTTAGGCGCTCTGGGTGGGTGAGACGGGACAGCAGTATTCTGCACCTTTGTTTATTTTGATTAGGCTGGTATTTAAGTGAACTGATTTGACTGACAAACGCATTTCTTTCTATATATAATGAAATTGATGGCTTTTTAAATTGCGCCTCTCAACTGTTCCCCACCCTGAATTTCGCAGACTGAAACAACACAGCTAAATCAGTGAGGTAAAATGAGAGCCCCGACTGCGCATGAATTTATAGGCAATTTGTAACCATTCGAAACGGGAGACATTCCTTCTCTAATTCTTGCCAGCTGGGCTGTGTTGAAGTTGGCTGTTTGCTGGGACAGAGCTCGACTTGTTTGGGACTTGACGACTGCGCTGGTGGAGTCTGCTTTCCTGCTTTTTAGATGCCAAAGAAATTCAATTCCAAGTCCTTGCTTCCCAAGCGAGTCTGCAGCGTTAGTGGAGATCAGCTTGTGGTGTAGGAGCTCAAGTGCATGATAATGTATTGCTCTCTCCTGACGTTTAACTCAGGACTTATTCCACAAGGTGAAAGGAAGAGGCATTGAGGTAGAGCTCAAATCTTTACACTGCGCTTCAGGGCCGCGGGGTCTTTTCATTCCAACTTCAGCTCTCAATTAAATTATTTGTTCAATTGGACATTCATATTTTTATGAAGGTATTTCACAGTTGATGCTTTTCAAAATGCACTTGATTCAAACATTTTGAGGCCTGGAGAGAAGTGTTAAATGTGTCCAATTAATCAAATAATTCGACCAATTCAGTAATTGAGAGCTCTGGGGTGGAAGCAGACACTGAGTCTGACTGCCCTGCTCCAGGGTGTTCGAGTTAGGGTTAATATGTAATGAGTTCATCATTGCAAATCCCCTAAAACTCCTTGATTGCAAAATTAAAAAAAAAAACCTAAGGTTTTCCCCCACCCCCCAAACAAAATTTGCACCCAGATTTCCCCCTGAGCACTTCCCCATTCTGGCAGCACTGCTGGGGGTCGCTGTGTCATCCCAGCATGATGGCACAGCAGCGTGATGAAAAAGGGGAAGCGCCCCTCTGTGTTAAAATAGATGTTGGCAAATGAACGCCTCTGCTTTTAAAAAGTCCAGCTTGACTCGTGAGACCTTGTGATGCGCGCTCACACAGTACAGAACAGAGCGTGAAGGGGCAGTCATGGAAACTCCCCGTGCTGCAGGAAGACACGGTTCTTCCTGAACAGCCTGCACTGCGTTCTCTCCCACGGTGCAGCGACACAATTCAGAAACTGAAACGCCCAAAGACAACAACAAAAAAAGCGGGTTCAATTGATCTTTCCTAAGCTCTCCATTAACCGTACAATTCCAACTGTACGCTAAATTAATCAGTTGGAGCAATTAAGCTTCTAAAGCACTTAATTGGCCCTGTTAAGTAATTTAGGACACAGTTGGAACAAAAACCAGGACTGACAGGGCCCCTCCTGGACCAGGTTTGGAGATCCCTGATCTAAAGCAGTGCTTCCAAACCCAAGGTTTGTTTTTTTTGGCTGTTGAAGAAGTCTGTTCACATGCGCTCGTTCTCGTGGTTTCTCACACAGACGCTCTGCCAGGAAACTGAGCCGCTTGCAGGAAGTGATGTCATGACGTGACTCTGCTTGGTTGCCTGTGCAGGCTCTGAGATGTCTGCACTGATGGGATGATAATGATTATTATTATTATTATTTCAGAGGGACCACCTACTAGAACTGACTTATCAAACTAAATACAGTCTGTACTACTAGAGAACCACACAATACTACTGTTGTCCACATGTTTGGAAAACCATAAAAGAACAGTGAGAAATGAATGTGTCCACTTTGCAGTGTCTGGAGTGTGGTGTGCTGCTATGTACATGTTGAATCCCTGGAGCCAAGCTCCAGGGATCTCTCTAGCCATCCATACCAGTAAGCAATGGGTACTGGTGGGTTTAGTTGTTCAAGGGGCCGAAACCAGCATGCACACATTCCTCTTTTTTTTAGAATCATTTTTGGTCTGGTTTAGATACAGGTAAAGAGTGCCCTAGCAAGACGTTCTCAAAGGAAAGCGTCTCTCAGTTTTATTTGGGTGCTGTGACACGGTTTAGCGAGTCTGAGGCGATGTTGTGGTTTTCAACAGCAGGTGTTGCTAAGGATGTCTGTGTCGAAGCACAGGAACCCACTTGAAAAGGCATTGCGTGGTGCGAGTGTTTAGATTTGACTCAAAACTGAACTTCCTGTATCTCCTGCAAGTTCCAAATAAAAGATTTATTTCATATTGTGGGGGGTGGGGGGGTGGGGGGGGGGGGCGCTTTCATTGCAAAAGATATTCTAGAATGGAACACAAGCATGTCGTCATCGAGGTGCTGGGATGATTGCTAGTTCCCGGTCGTGTGTTCTCTTGATGGGAGTTAACTGAAATCTTCTGTTTCTCAGCTTTCTGCAATGGGAAGTGGGTGAACCGTGCAGGGTCGTCTTACTAAGAGAGCAGACTTGGGGAGGGAGAGCGGGCTGATCAGAAGTCTAGCCAGGGAGGTGATTAAACAGCAAGTCACTGGAAACCCAGCCAGGTGCTTTATTTATTTAGGGGGGGGTTGGGTTGTAGAGTAGAAGGGGCTTCCTGACCCTCAGCATCTGGTTCATTTAATGGTAAACGGTGAGGCACTGGCAGACGGCAGCGCTGACACACATGAATTAGACGGACTCTCCCCACTCGTTTCCAGAGAGACCCGTCCCTGAAGTTCAGAGCAGCAGATCGGAGACGCTCAGTGTTGTGATATTGTGCTGCTTCACTCTGCATCCCCTGATTGCTGCAGACCTTGCAGAAGAGGCCGTGTCTGCCCCCCTCTCAGCTGGGACCGCACGTCTCTTTAGGGCTGCAGTTGGGATGCCGTCCCGGTCCCCTGCAGCGCGGCACATTAGCGCTCTGGCGTGTAATTAGCAGCACATCAAACGCGCCCCCCTCCTCTCGTCCTCCTCCTGGCTGGAAAGGCAGTCTTGGCGATCTCAGACTCAGAGCTGGCTTTAATCCTGTCAACAGGAAACCCCCTAAGTGCTGTAAATCAGCATTTCAGTGACCAGAGAGTTTCTTCAAATGGCTGAAAATGTCTGAGAGCTTCTTTTGTTTTTTTTGTTTCTTTTTTAAATGGCTGCAGTTTTACATTGGGTGAATCCGTGGTTCAGTTTCTTTATGGCAGATTACAGTAACGTGTGTCACAGAGACCACTGGACTGGACACAGCAACTCGTAGCGAATTGTAACGTGTCTCTCCAGGGATGAAATCACTTTGTAAACCTCATAGCTAGGAAACTCATTTGCTGCAAATCTGAAATGCCTTGTTTTGCATTGAGGAGCGCGCATCGATCCACAGCGGGAATGTAGTTTAACATCGGTGCTGCTCGCTGTGGCTCTTCTGTTCGTGATGAAGGAAGAACATCAGTCCCTGACCACATTCCGGCGCCTCCTCAAGACTCACCTCTTCAGAAAGCACCTGTAGAACTCCTCTGTTTTTCGCCTGGGACACTTATCACCCTTCCTTAAATGCGCTTTACTTGCTCTTATCTGCCCCCTATTTTACTGCATTTAATCCTGTACGTCAGAGTACTGTAATCTGCCAAGTGTTTAATCTGTAGTATTTTGTATTTAATCATATCCTGATGTAACTATCACTGACACTTATCTGCTGTATCATTGAATGTATTTTGTCACACTTGTACTTGCTTGAACCAAAGTCATTGTATTTATCTTGCTCTTAATTGTATTATTACTTGTACTGTGATTCTTGAAATCTATTTGCTTACGATTGTAAGTCGCCCTGGATAAGGGTGTCTGCTAAGAAATAAATAATAATAATAAATAATAATAAGTAGAACAACGAGAGGAGACCACGCCTGAGCCTCTCTGTATATTACACTGTATAAACAAGCAGCCATGGGAGAGGGCTGCCCAGAACACAAGGGGTCAGTCAGTGTGCTTGAGTGCGAAAATAAAACCATTACTCTTTGAGGAGCAAACGATTCGATTGAATCTGTAATGCGATTGGCTGATAGTGTTGTCTGGAACCAGAAGACTGGTTCTGCACAGTTGAGAGTTCAGAATGTCAGTCCCCACCCCCCATTGGTTTTGCCTCGCTCTCCTTACTGCTGAAGTAGGTATTTGGGTTAGTTTTAATATTATTATTTGTTTATTTAGCAGGCGCCTTTATCCAAGGCGACTTACAGAGACTAGAGTGTGTGAACTATGCATCAGCTGCAGAGTCACTTACAATTACGTCTCACCCAAAAGACGTAGCACAAGGAGGTTAAGTGACTTGCTCAGGGTCACACAATGAGTCAGTGGCTGAGGTGGGATTTGAACCGGGGACCTCCTGGTTACAAGCCCTTTTCTTTAACCACTGGACCACACAGCCCTATGGTTATGGTTGCCCTACGGCCCTATTAATTGTAGCCTGTGGTTTCCACCAGCGTCGTTACATAAGGAAAGTCAATCCCCTTTTTTATTGGAAAGCAGGGTGGTTTTAACAAGTTGTTCCTGGTCGTTTCAGAATTCCATGAACCTGCCTCCCGACAAGGCCAGGTTACTGCGGCAGTACGACAACGAGAAGAAATGGGACCTGATCTGTGATCAGGTAAGTGTGGGATCCAGCAACACTTCCTGCGTCTCTCTCTCCTGCCTTCCTCTCCCCGTTTCTATGTCCAGACACGGACAGGAATGATAAGGGCAGGAGACCTCTAGCGTCAGAAGTGATGTCAATTCTCAAACAAGTGGGGTCTGTATTCATGATCTTAACAGAAAGGGAGGGGCGGCTCGATGTCAATGTGTTCTTATTGCACTGTATGTTTGTGAGTTGATAAATAACCCCAGATGGCTTTAATATAATGAGCTGTAGAGATCATTCACAGACACCGTGCCCCGCAGTAAAGCGGTAGAATTAACAAACAGCTTTCCTGTTGTTTTTCCAGGAGAGGTTTCAAGTGAAAAACCCGCCTCACACCTACATTCAGAAGCTCAGGGGGTTCCTGGATCCAGGAGTAACCAGAAAGGTAAAAACCATTTCAATGCCTTCCTTCGTTCGTTCGTTCGTTCGTTTTTGGTAGATGTGTATTTATTTTAACTGCTTGTCTCTGCCTTGCTCAAGTCTGACCAGCAATACAGCAAACTGTTCAAAGGGCTTGCAAGACAGGTCGAGAACGTCCCTGCACTGTCGCACTCCTAGTCGATTTGCAAAGTAGCTGACTCAGACTTTCAATCTGCATTGACAGAAATTCAGGAGGAGGGTCCTGGAGTCCACTAAGGTGCTGAGAGAGCTGGAGATCTCCCTGCGGACCAATTACATTGGGTAAGAACCGGGACTTCTCTCTTATTGGATGAAACAGGGATGATTGATGTTAACCGGGCAGCAGTCTCCAGTAATCACAACTGCTAGATTGCGTTTGTATAACTTTGTTGTATTACTATAACCCTAAGGGCTAAGCCTCGACCTCGTGGTGTTCTGTTACTGCTGGGGGGGCGGGGGGGGGGGGGCGGGGGGGTGGGGGTACAGTGTGGATTTCTGCTATCGCCTGTATAGTGCTTCCATCTGTCTGAGGAAAAGTCCGCTTTAAACAGAAGCCGTGATCAAAAGGGACTTTCAGATATTGTAAATGCAGATCTTCTAGACAGACCTACATCCAGGGGAGGATTAACAGTTCTGTTTGGGTGCGCAGCCAAGGGATAGAAAATACATTTTTTTGGTGACCTTTTAGGACAGAATGTCGCCGCTGACCTTTTTTTTTTTTTTACCTTGACCTGGTGCTGGACAACAGAAGGTCAGAGCGGTGGCCTGATTTGGGTGTGCGATCGGGGGAAATGAATTTCGGAAATGCGATTGTGTGTGCCAAGCTGGGAGGAAAAACCTCCCTTTATCTGCTGGCCAATGGTTTCCTGGTTTCTGCTGACTGCATCAGATGGGCTGATCAGGACTGTGCCCTCTCTCTCTCTCTCCTCTCTCTCTCTCTCTCTCTCTCTCTCTCTCTCTCTCTCTCTCTCTCTCTCCTCTCTCTCTCTCTCTCTCTCTCTCTCTCTCTCTCTCTCTCTCTCTCTCTCCTCACCCGCAGTCCTGGCATTGCTGTGCTCCCACCACCTGCCTGTGTGTGGAGGAGGATGTTGTGCAGTAAACGGCTGCGTGCTTCTCTGTCACAATGGAAGCTGAACATGTGCAGCCTCAGCACTCCGCCCTGTGGTAATCTAGTCACTCAGAGAAGTCGTGCTGTGCTTGTGTCGGGGGGGCTGTCATTGTTTGTATGTGACCATTTACACCATTCCAAAGTTTCAGGATGAGATCATCTCATGAACTCAATCCAGCCAGGATGGTAAGGAGGTGCCATATCCAGAACTACATTCCATCTCCAACCTCCCTTAGAAACGATATCCACCCAGAACCGTTAATCCCCTTCCAGATCCTTCACTTCCAATCAGCACCGTCCTGGCGGTGGCCCTACACCTTATTGACACTGATATGGCAGGTGGCTTTCATTTTCTGAAGGTCACGTTTTTTTTGTTTGTTTTTTTTCTTTTCCTAAATTGGCAGCCTTTGTTGGGAGAGACTGGGAAGCAGGATAAGGCTGGTAGTACTTTAGGTTAGGAGCTGGGTGTGATGGGATAATAAACCCTTGGAATGAGAGCCGCTGTTCCGTTGCAGTTGTGCAGTGATCAGTGAAGTAGTCTTGAAGGTTTGAAATGGAGAGTGGATGTGAGGCGGGGCAGGGCGGCCATGTCTGGTTTGGTGGCGTTTGGAACTCTCTCACCCTGGAGTTAAAGCTGTGAGGAGTCAGAGTTCAAGACTGAACTAAACAAGAAATATTTACTTTCGACAGTTATCTGTCAAGTTGTTGAATGGGTTTCCACAATTCTTTTTTTCTTCATCTGAAATGTGTCCAAACTTTGACCCCTGCGATTTTGTTATTCCTGAGCGAGCCAAATTAATGAACCCGAAATAGCTGCATCTGGTCAGACAGGAAATAGGGGGAGGGGAGGGGAGGGGGAGGCAGACAAGCAGGCGGGGGTCCAGATATCCCAGTGAGGAAATGTGAGAGTCGGGTCTCTCCTCAGCCAAATCACAGTGGCTCAGAGATTAAGGTTCTCCTGTCTTGTTTCTGAATTAGATCGGCAGGAAATGAATATTTTTTTTGGTTTTAATCTCTGCAGAAATCATGGGTCCTCGAAATGGCAATTAGTGCTGTTGTTGGGCACTTTCATTTCAGCCCTCCCTCTCCTTGCACAAAGACTTCTCGTCAGAAATAGTTTTACTAAGTTTCTTTTAGCATTGCTGCTTAATGTACCCTAGCGTGCTTTATAGATCTGGATGAGATGAAGCTAGGTATGGATCTCTGAGGGACTAAGTTATCGAAAGCTGTAGCATCTTGGAACCCCCCCAGTTAAATGAAACTTGTTCATGCTGTTGGCATCTTCTTCAGTGAGCTATCGAAGGCTTCATCGTGAGAATCGGTTATACATCCACACATGGGCATTTCTCTGAGTTCTTTTATTTTTCTTTCTTTATCATAAATCGCAGGCTTCAGAAGGTCTGTGTAAGCTTGCTGATTTGATACATAAATAGATTGGTGACTGATGTCTGTGGGTTTTTGATTGCTACAGTGTGCGGTTTGTTCATTATTAGAGTAGATTAAAGGGTATTTTTGTGTGTTCCACCCTATGGCATGGCGATCCCACAATCCTCTTTTCCTTCGAGTCAGTGTACAAGAGCTTTCTTCAGAATGACAGCACTGAGTGGAGACATAATTACACCGGGGGGGGGGCATCGCTGTCAACATTTTCCATGTCTCTCTCTCTGTCTGTCTCTCTCTGTCTGTGTCTCTCTCTCTCTCTCTCTCTCTCTCTCTCCCCTCTCTCCTCTCTCTCTCTCTCTCGTGTGTAACCACACAGGTTCCAAACTTGAAATAGGTTTTTGTTTTTGAATGGGCTATACCTTTTAGGGTGTCCATCTAACATACTGGACCATGTTCACAAAGCATTTGCAACGCAAACAGGAAGTTGGTGTTTCAAAGCTTCATTTTAATAAAAGCGTTGCATCTTCTAGTTCAGTAACATTACCAGTTCATTTGTTCCTTTAACACTTTTTCATGTTTATTAGTGGTTCTGGAGCAGATGCTGTTTGTTTGATTTACATTGCTGTCGTCTCACCCCTAAACTACACAAGATGAGATCTCTTCTAGAAGAAGAGCCCCCCCCATATACACACACTTCTTATAAAGCACACAGTCATGGGTTCTGCTGGGGAAGGTTGTATATCTGTTTTCCCATTGGCCATTGTAGCTTCTGCTTCCCAAGGAAAATGCTGACACCCGAATGTAAAGCAAAACAAAACTCGATCATGTGTTTGCTCGTGCGCCGCCACAGACACTGAGTGCGGATGCAGGATGTTTGCAAAACCACCGAATAAAACGGCAGTCTGTTCAGCTGCAGCCTTTATCTTCAGTGGCTGTTTATAAAAACTGCGACTTGGAAACCCGCATGAAAAAAACAGAGAAATGTTCTGCTGTCTGCTTCACTGCATAGAATAACTTCTAGTTCTTTCTTTCTTTCTTTCTTTCTTTCTTTCTTTCTTTCTTCCTTCCACTGGAAACTGGTGTCGTCATAACAGAAGGTCACAACTTTAATAAAAGAGAGATTAATCGCGGGTAGGGATCCTTTTCCAGAGTGTGAGTAATGCTGCTGTGGTTTAATGTGTTGCCAGACGGGTAGACCGCTTAACAGTGAGACTAACAAAGTGACTGGTAATGACAGGACTGCAGCCAGAGCTGAGAGCTGCTGTCGTCTCCCCTTTTCACTGCTCGCTTCCAATGCAGAACCTCCAGGCAAATCGCTTGACCACAACCCTGCTGGTTATTTGATTGTAGTGTTGCCCATATTAAATATGCAATCAGTCCTTCAGCTGTCTACGCTGTTCCTAGTTAACTAAATCCTTTCAACAGCGTGATTCCAGTGCAGCCTGGATTCACAGCAGGGTGGGATATGAGGACCGTGAACCTTGATGCTTCCACCCCTGATGTGTTAAAACATTGCAGTGCTATAACACTGAAACGAGAGCCTGTGCTTCTGGGGAAACGCGACACGCCTCTTGTAGCTTGTCTGCATCTTTTTGAGTAGATTTTCAAAGGAGAATGGGGGGGAAGAAAGCCTGATGCCGTCCGTCTTGGTTTAATCGCATGCTGGTTGCCCACATAAACTGCCATTTTAATACCAGCATGAGTCACTGTGCTCTGCTGAAGAACAGGAAATGAAACAAATCACTGTGGTTGACGTACAAGAGCGATTACATGGGATGGAACACAGCTCGGCTGAACCAAGGCGGTGCTGGAAGGGGAGGGGGAGGGAGTTTAGACCGAGTGATCCGTTATTGAAACTTCTCTTCAAGGGGATTGTCGGGTTCACCTGCCAGTAGAAACCCCAACAGACGTGATGACATCATTTGAGCCAATTTTCCAAAGACAGTATTTTTAAATGTGGCCGTTCCCAATTAGCGTGACCCTGCATTCAAAATACACCTTACACAAAGATACAACAGACTATTCACACTGCCCTGCCACAGGCCCTGAAACTATCAAACCTGTGATCCTAGGGTAGTCGTTCTGTAACATTACTGAGTTCAGAGTTTAATATAAAGTGCCTCCCCCCCTCTCTCTCCCCCTCTCTCTCCCCCTCTCCCTGTCCTGCAGGTGGGTGCGAGAGTTCTTGAACGATGAGAACAGAGGTCTGGACGTGCTGGTGGAGTACCTGTCATTCGCTCAGTGTGCCGTCATGTAAGTACACAGGAGGAGAGAGGCTTTGTGAAGCCCAAGCTGCATCCAGATAGACATGCAATTCATAGCACTGCTTGTGCTACTGAAATAGGCTTTAAACCACAATAGGAATCATTGTGTCTTTATGTGAAGAGCGTGACATCATCTCCCTGGACAGCCGTGCGTCGGGGAGTGAGACTAGCGATTCCTGCAGGCTCTGTTACAGCAGCAGCGGTGGAAGCAGCAGTTTAATGGCATCCGGAACAGAGCTGCCAGCAGTCTGCTCCAAACAGAAAAGTAGCCCCGGTCTGAAAGCAGTGTTGGGCAAGCTTACATTGTGAGCTTTCTTTGTGCTGTCTGAGCTGAGGAAAAGCGTCTTCGAGATCCAAAGTCCGTTTTCCTCCTTTATTCACTAATATCAGGTTTGCTGACAACGCAAGCCGAGGGTTAATTGAGATTACAAACAAAAATATCCCAGTTTAAAAAAAATAAAATAAAAATCCCAAAAAACGATGTCATCTGTTTAACAATCCGTGGCAGATTTGAACACTGCGGGCTTTACATTTCTAAACACGAGCGGATCTCTGAGCTCATTTCACTGTGTTTTCTGGGTGTTCTGGTGCGTCTGTGAAGATCTGGGGTCAGGAAATCCTGGGTTTGCTCAGCGGCTGAGTCACTGTGTGAGCAGGGGGGTAAGCTGCTTGACCTTTTCCCCTCGGTCCAGCCCAGCTTTAAAACTCATGAGAACCAGGATCAAACTGAAAATGAGATGACTCATCTCAGCTGGACTGAGATCATCTCTATTTAAAAGAAGCTGTGTAAGGGGGAGTTGATGACGGTGTTGTCTCTCCTGATGTAGGGAGATGTATTAAGTCATCTCTCATGAGTTGTTTTCACTTGCGTATTTCAAGAAGGGTTTCCAGTTTTGTTTCCACATCATATTGTGTTTATGTACTGCGGAGCGCTCTAGCAGTATAGGAAAGAGAACTCCACTCTCAACACTGCAGAGCGCTCTAGTAGTATAGGAAAGAGAACTCCACTCTCAACACTGCAGAGCGCTCTAGCAGTATAGGAAAGAGAACTCCACTCTCAGCACTGCAGAGCGCTCTAGCAGTATAGGAAAGAGAACTCCACTCTCAACACTGCAGAGCGCTCTAGTAGTATAGGAAAGAGAACTCCACTCTCAACACTGCAGAGCGCTCTAGCAGTATAGGAAAGAGAACTCCACTCTCAACACTGCAGAGCGCTCTAGTAGTATAGGAAAGAGAACTCCACTCAACACTGCAGAGCGCTCTAGCAGTATAGGAAAGAGAACTCCACTCTCAGCACTGCAGAGCGCTCTAGCAGTATAGGAAAGAGAACTCCACTCTCAACACTGCAGAGCGCTCTAGTAGTATAGGAAAGAGAACTCCACTCTCAACACTGCAGAGCGCTCTAGCAGTATAGGAAAGAGAACTCCACTCTCAACACTGCAGAGCGCTCTAGTAGTATAGGAAAGAGAACTCCACTCAACACTGCAGAGCGCTCTAGCAGTATAGGAAAGAGAACTCCACTCTCAGCACTGCAGAGCGCTCTAGCAGTATAGGAAAGAGAACTCCACTCTCAACACTGCAGAGCGCTCTAGTAGTATGATTGAAGACTTCTCTGTGTTTTGTCTAAATGTATTATTTTCTTTTTCATACTACTGTATCGAGATACAACTGAAAACAGAAATCCTGGTCTGTGTGTTCAGAAATGGGACCCTGCCTTTTACTACGTGGATTTGAAATCAGTGAAGCATCTTTATCTGTGTGTGTGTGTGTGTGTGTGTGTCCCTGCCTGCCTGCCTGCCTGCCTGCCTGCCTGCCTGCCTCCGTGCTGCTGTAGCCGTGCTGCGGTTGTAACCCCGCCTGTCCTGTTGTTGTCGTCGTGTTTGTGATGCAGGTTTGATTTTGAGGCTCTGGAGAATGGGGAGGATGGCGTGCTAGACAAGTCGAAATCCTGGAGCAGGTCCATTGAGGATCTGCACCAGAACTGTGCCCAGCCTTTCAGCAACAGCCTCGCTCGCTCTGCCCGCCAGTCTGTCCTACGGTATGTAACCCAGCGAGTCGCTGCTGCTCCGATCAGGGGTGCAACAGACAGGCAGGGAGGAGCCTGGAACACAGGGGGGAGGGGCCAGCTTTCAGTTGTTCTGAAACGAACCCATGTTGCATCCCTGCTGGGCGCTCCTGCATTGACGTCTGTGTTATGCTAATGCTGGTTTGCTAATGCAAGTTGTGTTTTGCCTGTCTTCAGTTGAATGTACATGATAATATGCTTACTTCTCTTCCAGGTGTTGTGCTCCTAATTCAGGTTCTTGTGAGCTAATCAAAGGGACAGTGAAGACTAGCCTCATTATTAATGAACCTCTTTCTCTCTGCAGTCCAGTCAAAGGTGACCAAGGAGAACGTGTGCCCTTCTGTTTCTTTACAATCACAATGTTACCAGGATCTGCTCTCTCTCTCTCTGATATAAACAGAGACACCTGCAGCATGATGGACACACTTTAGTGCAAATGCTTAGCGCCTCGCATGCTGAGGCAGCACTCCTCTCCGCGCACACTTCTCTACTGAACGACGTCACTTTCCGTTTGAGGTTCCACTGCTTCGTTTTCTGCTCTTAGGTCACCCTGTATTTAAGGCATGCATGTCACCCTCCTGGCGTCTCGAGATCTTTTATAGGATCAGATTTTACTTCAATGCAAACATTTCAGAACTGCACATGCTAAAAGTTCACAAGTTCTTTCCACAGCAGGTTTGATTCAACTTTAGAAATCATTTCATCCAGACCCAGAGTCAAATAAAAGGGGTATTTTTATTTGCTTCCTCTTTCCTACTCTTTCAGTGCGAGAGAAGAAGCACTGAGGTGTAAAACCGTGTCCCTTGTCTGTTGTAGCTACAGCACGCTGTCAAACAGGAAAACCATAAAGAACTCTCGTCTGGTGAGCCAGAAGGATGACGTGCACGTCTGCATCATGTGCCTGCGAGCCGTCATGAACTACCAGGTACAGAAAACCGACACCACTCGCTGCTGCCTCTGCGCTCAATGGATCGCAAAGTCTTTACTCCAGTGCACCAAAAATAAATACATAAATAAATAAAATAATTGAATTGTGACAATACTGCAGATTGCCACAGCAGCTTGTCTACAGCAGCTGCTCACCCTGTCCTGTAGAACCCCAGCAGCTGCTCACCCTGTCCTGTAGAACTCCAGCAGCTGCTCACCCTGTCCTGCAGAACTCCAGCAGCTGCTCACCCTGTCCTGTAGAACTCCAGCAGCTGCTCACCCTGTCCTGCAGAACTCCAGCAGCTGCTCACCCTGTCCTGTAGAACTCCAGCAGCTGCTCACCCTGTCCTGCAGAACTCCAGCAGCTGCTCACCCTGTCCTGCAGAACTCCAGCAGCTGCTCACCCTGTCCTGCAGAACTCCAGCAGCTGCTCACCCTGTCCTGCAGAACTCCAGCAGCTGCTCACCCTGTCCTGTAGAACTCCAGCAGCTGCTCACCCTGTCCTGTAGAACTCCAGCAGCTGCTCACCCTGTCCTGTAGAACTCCAGCAGCTGCTCACCCTGTCCTGTAGAACTCCAGCAGCTGCTCACACTGTCCTGCAGAACTCCAGCAGCTGCTCACAGTCCCATTCTTGCTCTTTTCCTTTTCAGTACGGCTTCAACCTGGTCATGTCCCACCCTCACGCCGTCAATGAAATTGCACTGAGTTTGAATAACAAGAATTCCAGGTAAGGAGGAAACGTTTCTCGTTGTTTCTCTCCCATCTTCATTACATTGCCAGTGTTGTTGGGATTGCACAGCCTTGGCTCTCAAGGCAGGGCTGTTCTGGGTAAAGGGAAGGGTGGTGACCTACCATGGGGTTGAGATCTGGGGGGGATTAACTGAGATAGAACAGGCAGAAAACGGACAATTTGAATTGCAGGAGCTTTTCTATTGGATTATTATAATATATTTTTTATTGTTTTGCAGAACGAAAGCTTTGGTTCTGGAGCTCCTGGCCGCGGTCTGCCTAGTGAGAGGAGGCCATGAAATTATCCTGTCCGCATTCGACAACTTTAAAGAGGTAGCTTTCAGTGTCCAGGTTCTTGCTTTCCTGCTGTGGGTTACCAGCGTGTGGTTCATGTGGAATCACTGGGACCAATGCAAAATGAACAGAATTTAGATTTGTTTTATTTCACATCATGCAATCAAAGAAACTACAAAATGATATTGTAAAAGTCTACCGGAAGCCATAATAATAGTACAGCATTTCATGTTGGATTTCGAAATGTCTTTTTTTTCAATTTTTGTCAGTTTTTCATGAAGTAGATTATTATTATTTTTTAAAGGGTTCAGTTTGACACCGTTGTGTCTGTGTCTGAGGATCGGTGGTCTTTCTTGTTTTGAGCACTGAAGTCTCCAGCAGCGACGTGTTCCCTGAGTCTCTTAAAACAAACCCAGGCAGAACGACGTCAAGTGATCAGGGGAGCCTCTTTCCAAAGCATCTGTCACATGACTGTCCACATTGAAAACAACAGATGTCAGCTAACCCTGGCAGTGATAAGGATCTCCCGGTCTGCCCGTGTGTTTGATTCCTCAAAGGAATCCTCAGGCTATTGTTTAGGGGCTCCATTCAGCAATCCGGAACCTGCCAATTAAAAGAACAATCGGAATGTAAATGCTTCTCAAAGTGAGACCCAGCTGAGTTGTTGTTGTGTTTTTGTTTTCCTCTCAAGTTTTCACCTGCTTTTAAAATGCTCCCAGCTGCAACGCCTGAATCCATTTGGAGCGGAATTCATTTGAACTCTTACTATGGATTAGAATCCATTCTCCCAGATAGTCAAGGTCTCATAGATTAAATTGCACGGGTATAAAGAAAATCAAATTTTCTTCCTGATGGTAATCTTAAAAGACTTGAACTGAGCCCTAGAGGTGTGATGTTGTGTAGATCACTCTCCAGATACTGGATTGATTGTTTTTCATTTTGAACACGTTCAGGTTTGTAAGGAGAAGCATCGCTTTGAGAAGCTGATGGAATATTTCAGAAATGAAGACGGGAACATCGATTTCATGGTGAGTCGTCCAAAGTCTGATCACATGTGTTTAACCTGGAAGTCCCATTTCCTGATTTATTGATGACCTGTGCTAGACTGCGCAGGCCGAGGTTGAGACATTTTCACTGTGGAATGAGTGCTTTACCTGCATACCGATACACTGCAGATGGAAATTACTTTATAGATGGATGGATGGATGGACAGAGAGAGAGAGGACTGGACGCCCCCTGTTGGATTATTGATGACATTACTACTGTACAGATAAATAGCAAGTTAAATTCTTGGGTTGAGTGAGCTGTACCCAAGCCATATATAACCATCATTTTCACCCCACCCCAATGCTTTTTTCATGCAATATATATATATATATATATATATATATATAGCTATTGTACAGTAAGCTGATGCTGGCGTGTTTTCTCTGCAGGTGGCCTGCATGCAGTTCATTAACATCATGGTGCACTCCGTGGAGGATATGAATTTCCGAGTCCACCTGCAGTACGAGTTCACCAAACTGGAGCTGGACGACTTCCTGGAGGTGAGGCTCACTGCCTTCTGCAGGGCTAGAAATAAGACTCCAATTGCATCGCAGGCTGGTCCCTTCCAGGTTGTACTGTGAGCTTCATTAACTACCAAGTACAGGTGCCGTCAACTTATTAGAAATCACACGAGTGATGATTAGTACTTAGCGGAATATCTTTCAAAACGAAAAATATTTGTATTTTTGTCAAACCTAACTTTTACCCCCCTGCTAACCGAGCCCGGGTTCTGTGCCTGCAGAGATCGAAGCACACAGAGAGTGACAAGCTGGCCGTTCAGATCCAGGCTTACCTGGACAATGTGTTCGACGTTGGGGGGCTGCTGGAGGACGCAGAGACCAAGAACGCGGCTCTGGAGAAGGTGGAGGAGCTGGAAGAGCACCTGTCCCACGTAAGAGACACGCTGCCACGTGACTGGAGAGCCGGGCAGACCTGCTGACCCCCCCGTACTGCCTGCAGCATTCTGCCTGGGCGCCATCCAGCCGAGGGGTGTTCACAGTTCAGAGTTCATACTTTTCAATGTGCTAAACCATTGCAGTTGCTCCTAAATGCTATCCATTGCCAAATACATCAGCTGTAGTGTTATTAGATTTAAAATATCACAAATCTAGCAGTATATCAGGTTATTAGGTCAATTCCTCAATGTACAAACATGAGGGTCTTTAACACTATTTTATAGAACCCACCCCGTTTTTTTTTTTTTTGGTTTCACAGGGGATAGCCCCTTGTTGATAAAAAACCATGAAAATGAAATCTGTAATTTTGGGGGAATTTGAGTGGATAGAGTTTTTTCCCTCCCTAGTCAGTATGAAAGTGAAAGTGAATCAAAGTTTAGTGCCTGCCTCCCTGCCTGCAATGCTGTGTCATAACGCGCTCCCTCTGCATTATTAATGTATGAAGGTATTGTGTTGATTTCACCCTCTGAGCAGTGCTGAGCAATGCCCAGGCCACTCTTCTGCAGTGTGTGGGATGTTTCCAGCACGGCTGACTCGTTCTCTCATAGAGATCTCTGCTCTCTCTCTCACAGTTAACAGAGAAGCTGCTGGACCTGGAGAATGATAACATGATGAGGGTGGCTGATCTGGAGACCCAGCTTCTACACAGAGACAAAGAGCTGGAGCTGGTGAAGGTAAGGGGGCTGGGGAGGGACCAGGGAGCTGGCAGCTACACAGGGCGGGGGGGCCTGCAGCCCCCCTCTTTCTGGTTCGAACAAACGTGCCGGAATGTTTAGAAAACATTTTCATTGTTGTGACCACACCCCAGGACTGTTTGGGTCTTTTTTTATATTAATATTTAAATATATATGTAATCATATATGTTAATGTGTATAGGCTGTTGGAGGGTGGTCGGTTGGGGTAGGGTAGGGTAGGGTGGGGGTGGGGGTGGGTGGGTGGGTGGGTGGGTGGTGGGGGTGACAGTCCCTGACCCCAGTAATGGACTTTTCAAAATCTTAATTTTTTTTAATTAAAAAAAAAAAAAAAAAAAACTTTTACCAACATTTTACAAATTAATTAAAAAAGCAAAGGATAGATAGATAGATAGATAGATAGATGGATACACACACCACACCCTTACATTTATTTATATACTGTATCACACTATACCACAAATGCTGCTCTGTACTATTTTTACCTGAATGAACATGCATGTGAGAGTTGAGGGCTGGGATCAGTAAGACTCTGGACTCCACCCCCTCTGACCTGGCGCCCCCTGGTGTCCCCCCAGGAAACGTACGAGTCGACGAACTCGCAGGTGCACACGCTGCGCCGCATGATCAAGGAGAAGGAAGACGCCTACCAGCGGCAATCCAACATCGAGAAGAGACTGCAGGAGCTGGAGCAGCAGGGAACCATCCGCCTTCACAAGCAGGCCGACGGGGACATTGACATCGTGCCTCTGGGAGGAGGAGGAGGAGGAGGGGGTACAGGGGGAGGCTCGGGAGGGCCTGGAACTGTGGAGACGCCCTTCTCAGAACCTGCACCCCCACCCCCGCCCCCACCCCCACCCCTGCCTACAGCAGGTACCGTACTCTCGCTCTGTTTGTGTCATCGATTGCATCCCCCGATGGTGTTGGATAGCCGTGCCACAGAATGGCTGAGAGAGAGTTATCTGACTGCCGACACGCATGCATTTGCTGATCAGATCGACGACGAACAGGATAAAGTGCGTCTGTGAAACGCACACAGTGGATAGCTGGAATCGCCAGACGGTGGGATGGTTTGCAAGGTTTTAAATGGTTCCCCCCCCTCTCATTTCTTTGTGTTTCCAGGGGAGAGTCTTCCAGCGCCAGCCCCGCCCCCTCCTCCGCCCCCTCCCGCAGCCCCGCCCCTTCCTGGAATGTCGCCTTCTGTCATCCTGAGCGTCGGCCTATCGGGTGAGTCCGTTTTGTAATTCCACCGCTGCGTGTGTAATTGTGTCGTGTTAATCACTCTCTCCGTCGACCCTGTTCTGAATCTGGTTCTGTCTGCCGGACTGATCCGTCTCTTATCTCTGCCTGATCTTGTTGTCCCGCTGCAGCGATCCGGATAAAGAAGCCCATCAAGACCAAGTTCCGTCTGCCGGTGTTCAACTGGACAGCTCTGAAACCCAACCAGATCAACGGCACGGTCTTCAACGAGATCGATGACGAGAGGATAATGCAGGTGACAGTCATGTTTGATAGTGCAGCAGTAGAAGGTTTTATATATAGATCTCTCACTGTAGCAGCATATTTAACTCCCGTTTTGTGTGTGTGTGTGCTTCTTTTTGTTCCCCAGGAGCTGGATTTGGATAAGTTTGAGGAGCTGTTCAAGACCAAGGCTCAGGGGCCCATCGTGGACCTGGTGTGTCCCAAGAGCAAGGTGGCGCAGAAGGCCGTCAACAAGGTGACCCTGCTGGAGGCCAACCGGTCGAAGAACCTGGCCATCACGCTGCGCAAAGCCAACAAGAGCACGGAGGAGATCTGCAAAGCCATCCACACGTAAGAGCAGCCAGGCGGCGATTTCTACAGCATGAACACGGGAGCTGCACGAGCCCGTCACCCCATCATTCGGACCGGGCTCTCCACAGAAATCAGGTGCCGACAGTCTGGGGAGGCTCACTGGGGTCCATCGGGCTCATTTACCATACCGAGGGAAACGCGAGCTGCTTGGGTTTGAATGGATTCTCTAAGAAAAGCAGCAGTCGTCACAAATCCGGGTTTATTCACTTTGAATGGTAAATCAGCCCAATCCACGGCAATGACACTCACCTGGCTGTCAGCACTTGGATTTTGTGGAGCGCAAAATGTGAATAATCGTTTCACGCATCTCCTAATAAACACACTGACTTGTTAAGATTTCATTTGGTTTATTTGCCCTTCCCTGCTTATCAGCATATGCCACAAAACCGAAAAGAAACCCCACCCTCATTTGTGCTTTCTGTTTCGGGTTCTTGTATTGAAAAGCGTACTGGAAGAAACGATCATGCTTGTATCTTTTGATTTATATATATATATATATATAAAAACATGTTAAAAAAACAAACACATACAATGTTCACCTATGTGTAATGCAGAGTATATCCACTGGGGGGAGTGGTAACCCTTGACTTCTCGTTGGCGTGGTGGTTGGCAGGTTCGATCTGAAGGTGCTGCCCATCGACTTCGTGGAGTGCCTGACGCGCTTCCTGCCCACGGAGGCGGAGGGGAAGCTGCTGCGGCAGTACGAGCGCGAGCGCAGGCCCCTGGAGGACCTGGCCGACGAGGATCGCTTCATGCTGCACTTCAGCAAGATCGAGAGGCTCACGCAGAGGATGAGCATCATCACCTTCATCGGCAACTTCAACGACAACGTGCAGCTGCTCACGCCGGTACTGCGCCGCCAGCACGCTCTCCTTCTGATATATATGTGTGTTCCAGACTCCAACTGCAGAGCAGCTTCATCCATTCCACATTTTAATACGAGCTTGGTCAGCCGCAGTCTGTATAGGTAACGAGATCGAGTGTGTTTGATTAAACTCCATAGTAAAACCAGGAATGGATTGAGCAGCTATGCAACAGGAGTCTTCTTTCCATCCCAGCTTACATTTATTTATACACTGTGACCCACTTTATCACAAATGATATATCTCACTGTTTACCCCAAACAAAGCCATGCATGTTATTCATTTTATAAAGCTGGCAGGTTGTAATAAGGGGAGGGGGTGGGGGTGGGGTCTTATGCTTACAGGAGTTCAAGTAAGGCTTGAGTTGAAAAGAACTTCTGTTTTCCTTGAAACATTCTAACCTGTTTTTCTTTCTTTCGTTTAGCAACTGAATGCCATAATCGCAGCATCAGCTTCCGTTAAGTCCTCGCAGAAATTAAAGAAAATGTTAGAGGTAAGAATGCTCAGTCAGTCACTACTTGATTTATATTGCGCCTTTCATACAGAAAGTGTATCGGAGCGCTGCACAGGACAACACCGGAGCAAACCAAATGCAAGACGTTTGAGGAGAAATGATGATGATGATGATGATGGTGATGATGGTGATGATGATGATGATGATGGTGATGATGATGATGGTGATGATGACGATTGTGAGAATAACAGCAGCAGTACTGACTGTCGTAGTAATAATGGCTTTGATTTTAAGAACGCAGGTGTATTATTTTTAACAAGCTTCTTGCACTCTCCATTACAGATTATCCTGGCCTTGGGAAACTACATGAACAGCAGCAAGAGAGGAGCGGTCTACGGGTTTAAATTACAGAGCTTGGACCTGGTGTGTGTATTATTATTATTATTATTATTATTATTATTCTTATTATTTTAATTATTATTATTATTATTATTATTGCTGGATTGAAGCGAGTGCAGTACTTGCTCCTTCGTCTAGCCCTGTGCAATTGTGTTACTTTACAGCTGGGATTGAAATTTGCATAGCAGTTTGATCCATTCCTGGTTTTACTAGGAGTTTAACTGCAACCTTGTTGTGTGGTTCCCTTCTATTCTGCCCCACCAATGATACCTGGATGATTGATCAGTTCTGTATCGGAGTTTTCCCCGACAGACACAAATCCTTTTTTTTTCTTTTCGTTCTGTTTTGAAGCATTTCAAACAGACTCTCATTGTGAGCTATGTAAACATCACCCACCACTGACTCAGAGTTCAGTATTAAATTGCAGTTTCCTGTGTCTCAAGGGAGGGGGGATGTAGAGGGGGGGTGGTAAACCAAGCCAGATGCAGTCTGTGTTGAAGGCTGTTTTTCCTGCTTCACAAAGGCAGGTTGCTTGTTGTTTTCGTTACTGCTGGCTCTCTCCAGATGCCCCGACTCTGACCCCAGAGTGCTGTGGGTGTGCCCCTATCTGGGCAGGACCTGACACGGCTACTCTGACCTCTCCCAGCTCTCCGTGCCAGCTCTGTGTTAGGCTTGGTGTCAGAGCTGGTTCTAGTCATTCTGTGTTCGTTTCCAGCGTAGGCTGTCACCATCCAGCGTCCTGCTGCCAGGGGGTCTCACCGTCTTCCTTTATTAGCAGTCGCTTTCCTCTCGCTTTATTTGCTGTTCGGTTATTGAACAGCTGACCTCCGTAGGAAACAGTGGGAGAGGAGGGTCCAGTGATGGTGTAATAAACGGTATACAATGGCATGTGTTAATCTGGAACCTCCTTGCTCCTGTGCATCAGGCTGCGTTCCCCTCCTTCCACCCGCTGTGTTCCTCTAGGCTAAGTGTTGGTTTCTCTCCAGCTCCTGGACACCAAGTCTACAGACAGGAAGCTCACCCTATTGCACTACATAGCCCTCGTTGTGAAGGAGAAGTACCCCGAGATCTCAGCCTTCTGGAACGAGTTGCACTTCATCGACAAAGCGGCGGCAGGTAGAACAATGCAATACATATAGAACCTGATATTGATGCGATCCAGCCATCGGGAATGTCTTTATAATATACAGCACTAGACCCTGATATTGATGCGATCCAGCCCTCTGAAATGTCTTTATAATATATAGCACTAGACCCTGATATTGATGCGATCCAGCCATCGGGAATGTCTTTATAATATACAGCACTAGACCCTGATATTGATGCGATCCAGCCATCGGGAATGTCTTTATAATATACAGCACTAGACCCTGATATTGATGCAATCCAGTCATCGGGAATGTCTTTATAATATATAGCACTAGACCCTGATATTGATGCGATCCAGCCCTCTGAAATGTCTTTCTAATATATAGCACTAGACCCTGATATTGATGCGATCCAGCCCTCTGAAATGTCTTTCTAATATATAGCACTAGACCCTGATATTGATGCGATCCAGCCATCGGGAATGTCTTTATAATATATAGCACTAGACCCTGATATTGATGCGATCCAGCCATTGGGAATGTCTTTATAATATATAGCACTAGACCCTGATATTGATGCGATCCAGCCCTCTGAAATGTCTTTCTAATATATAGCACTAGACCCTGATATTGATGCGATCCAGCCCTCTGAAATGTCTTTCTAATATACAGCACTAGACCCTGATATTGATGCGATCCAGCCATCGGGAATGTCTTTATAATATATAGCACTAGACCCTGATATTGATGCGATCCAGTCATCGGGAATGTCTTTATAATATATAGCATTAGACCCTGATATTGATGCGATCCAGCCCTCTGAAATGCCTTTATAATATATAGCAAACCCTGATATTGATGCGATCCAGCCCTCTGAAATGTCTTTATAATATATAGCAAACCCTGATATTGATGTGATACAGTCCTCCTGAAATTTCTTTGAATCGGATGTTTAGGTATAGCTCTGCTAGAAAAAAAAAAAATTCTGGAAAAACCAGACCAAATCTACAATAATGAGCACCCTACACACAACGTGTTCACGTAGTGTTAATCAATCAATCAATCAATCAATCAATCAATCAATCAATCGATCTCTCTCTCTCCCCCTCCCCTCCCCAGTATCCCTGGAGAACGTGCTGCTGGATGTGAAGGAGCTGGGCAGGGGGATGGATCTGATCCGACGGGAGTGCAGCCTCCACGATCACGGGGTCCTCAAGAACTTCGTCAGCGCCAACGAGGGCAGACTGGAGAAACTGCAGAAGGACGCCAAGACTGCCGAGGTACCAGTCCACACACTCCCTGTCCCCTGCATCTTGAGATCAAACTAGATACGCACCCAGGCTTGAGGCTGTCCAGCACAAGATCAGCTAGCCTACGTTTGCCAAACTTCGCACGGGCAGAATATTTATCTAGTACAGCAAACGCCCTGCAGTCATTTGACAGGAAAAGCAACCAACCCCTTTTCCATGTGGGATGACTTCTGGAACGTTGACGGTAGAGTGTTCTAAGCCATTGTTTTAAACGCTGCTTAGTAATCACTAGACCAAACACCTGACCCCCCCCTCTTCTCCCCCCCCCCCCCCCAGGAGGCCTTCAATACCGTGGTTCGTTACTATGGGGAGAATCAGAAGACGACCCCCCCCTCGGTATTCTTCCCTGTGTTTGTCCGCTTTGTGAAGGCCTACAAGGTAAGCTCTATCTTTGTATACAACTTGCAGGGAACAAGCAAAGCACACACGGGGGTTTGCGTTCTATTGAAAGAGGGCCTCACCAGCCGAGCGCTAGGAGGAGAGCCGGCAGTGGAAGGAAGGGAGGAGCTGCTGCTGCCAGGCAGGAAAGAGGGCTCCGACAGAGGGGAGTAAATCTGTCTGCATCGGGAGCGCTTCTCGCTGTCGGATAGTCTCGTTACAAACAGATAGTCAGCGGATCAGTTTACATTAAAACAGCTCCTTTTGCATCTTCATCAGCTTCAGTATGAGGTTTAAAAGGTGTTTCGAAGACCTCTCTGGTGTTTCCCATTCTCAAAGCTGGAGAGGAGCTGCCAGGCTCACGAGTAGCCCTGGCTTCCTGAGATTGTTTGTTTGCTGCTGATTTATTAAACTGTGTTTGCTTCGCAGCCGTCTGGCACCGCTGTAGCTGGGATGGGGAGAATAATTCAATAACAGGACAGCTGTTCAAGATCCAATTAGAGTTTGTTTTCTTTTACTTGTTAATGTGAAGCCAGGCCATCTAAAGAATGCATTTACAGTATTTAGTTTTTACAAATTCAAATAAATGTATTATCCGGAATATTCTTTAAAAAAAAAAAAACACACCTTTTTTTAGATGGCTTTAAATACTATAAAAATTTGATTGCACACCTGTGTAGTCTCTTGTGATATATTTAAGTAAATTAAGTTTATATATCAGTGCTTGCGATATCTTTTCCAGGCAGCAGATCAGGGTGATGCCTTCAGTTTTAGCGACCGGAATGCATTTGTGTGTTTTGTCATGTCGGTGTCAAAAAAAAAAAAAGTTCATCAAGTGACTCTGAACTGCTCTTCGTACTGTGACTGTTTCACTATAGTGCGTTAATGAACTGAATGAACTGAGCCACTCGGAGCCTCTTAACAGCATGCTGAGTTCAGACAGGAGCAGTGTTATTCCAGCGCTGTCGGGAGATGCGTCACGTTGATTTCTTTTCTTGTAATTCAAAGGAAGCGGAACAGGAAAACGAGCAGAGGAAGAAGCAGGAGGAAGCCATGAGGGAGAAGATGCTGGCACAGGAGGCAAAGCAGCAGGATCCCAAGGTAAGAGTCCTGCCAAGAATGAGCTGTGCTCTAGTGTGTCTCAGTGGGAGTGCGCTGTGCTCTAGTGTGTCTCGGTGCGAGTGCGCTGTGCTCTAGTGTGACTCGGTGTGAGTGCGCTGTGCTCTAGTGTGTCTCGGTGTGAGTGCGCTGTGCTCTAGTGTGACTCGGTGTGAGTGCGCTGTGCTCAAGTGTGACTCTGTGTGAGTGCGCTGTGCTCTAGTGTGACTCGGTGTGAGTGCGCTGCACTGTTTCAGTATAGCTTGTTTGCCTCCATCAGTCTCAGGTCCAGAAGAACAGCAAGAGGCAGCACCAGCAGCACGACCTGATCACTGAGCTGAGGAGGCGACAGGCCAAGGAGCACAGGCCGGTGTACGAGGGGAAGGACGGCACCATCGAGGATATTATAACAGGTAGGGCAACGCGCTCACCATTCAGGCGCTGTCTTTTTCCAGTGTCTGTTCCTGGTGTGATGTTCTCTCTCTCTGTCTCTCTCCTCCGATCCACTCCCTGCAGTGCTGAAGAGTGTCCCGTTCACGGCCCGAACAGCCAAGCGGGGCTCACGGTTCTTCTGCGATACGGTCCTCTGTGAGGAGTCCAACTGTTAGTGCCCTCTCCGCCCAGCAGCACCCTGCCAAGGTCGAGCCTTCCCCCTCCCCCAGTACCTCCACCTCTCCATCCCTTCCAACTGCATGCATGTCTTACATAGAGCTGTGCATGCCAGCAGAGTCTCCAGCCTTCACTGCATCCAGCCACCCATCCATCCATCCACTACTAACCCAGACCTTCCCTTCTCATTACTACAGGATCTGTCTGCAACGGTATCCTCCGAGTGCTGCTGGATCGTTACTGCAGACACAGACACAGCCAAACCCCTTTTCAAAGAGTCTCTTAAGGTGCACCGCGGTTCAAAGCAGTGTTGCTAGGTTACGGTTGTGGTTGAAACTGCAATACCACCTTAAATCCGGCACCATTTTAAGACAATGATTTGACCTAAATTGCAGTTCCCCCGAAAGCAAACAGAACTTGTGTTGTTGCTTCAGTTTCTTTAGCATTTAAAAAAAATCTAAAATGAACAGGGATTCACCAGCACACAGATCTAGATTTGAGTCATTTCAACTTTTATTATCAGTTCTACTATTAGTAGTCCGGTCTTTCTGAAGGTGTTTGGCTGTGTCAATTTTAAAAAGAAAACACACGACTGTTTCTTTCATTCATGAATGAACTGTGCCTTTTATTTCTTTCAGTCTTTTTTTAACCCCTCGCTCACCCTTCACTCGTTGTCTTTCTCCTTGCAGCTGAAAGAAAGAGGCACCTCATTAAGTTATCAAATTCTAAACAGCGGGTAAGACTGACCAAGTGTCGCCACTAAGCAGCAGCAGACAGCAGACAGCTTGCCAGCTTCACGCTATAGCAAACCTCATTCCAATACAGCAAGAGAGGCTTTCTATTGCAAAACAAGTTGCAGAACTAATGGATTTCTTTATTTGTAGTTTTAGGATGTCTGACACTGCTGTTCCATTCCACAGCACCTTTTAATTCTAGATTCAAACTCTTGGGGTTATAAAACTCTAGATACAAATAACTGCTGTTACTAATCAAATGCTGCTTTGCTTTTAAATGTGGTTTTAAAAAATGCTTTTACCAAGTCCGGTGCCGAGCTGTACTAAACTCATTAGGAATGTTTGTCAGCTGCAGTAACAACGTGATGCCACTGGGTGATGCTGTGCAAGAAATGGTGCACAGTCACAGCCTGATAGAGTTGATAGAAATACATCTCTGCCCAGCCTCACAACTCCCTCAACCCTGCCCTTTATCAAGCTGAAGTCTGCAGACAAAACCACCCAAGAAATCCATCTCGTCACCTTTCAAAGCAGGCTCCTGTCTTTAAATAGAGGTGTATCAGAGTCCTGCTAAAAATTAAGCAGATAGTTAGTCTAAGGTGCATAAAGTCCATTGCAGCTGGTTGCTTGTATTATAGGCTGATCACAAATGGTTGTCTCTTAAGCTGAGGGAACACAAAGCCACTTTTTCAGGAGCAGCGGCTTGAAACCTGGTTCCAGGAGACCTGAGGCTTTACTGTATCAAGTCTCCCCTGGTGTGCCGTGCAGCGGCTCCGTGTTCCCTCAACTTCACAGAATGCTAGTTTGCAGGCTGCATAATGTATTGCCAGATTAGCAAGGCAAAGGGTCCAACAGTCCAGCTGCTGCTTAAAATAATCATACGCGAGCAACAACCAGGAGCATGGTGGACTTGATTCAACCAGGAGGCGCTTTGCTGTAGACATCGCTGCAGAGGGTTCGAAGCACCTGCTTTCGCAGAGAATCTTTCATAGCCTCGGAGATGGAATGGAGAGAGCCGGTGCTTGTGTTTTTTAATATATATCTTTTTTCACAGATCTCAGGAACCAGCCCTTTCTACGAGCTGATGCGGTGATCCGGAGCGGCTGGAGGAGAGTGTGAGGCGGGGGGCTGGAGTTCCCTCGTCTTGGAGTTCACCCCTCCGCAGCAGACTGGAATCGGATGGGATTTTTCAGAAGGAATTTGGAAAATGCCCCCCCCCCCCCCTCCTCCTACCCCCGCCTCCCCAGGTGACCTTGAAGGAACGAGGCTGCTTCCTCCTAAAACCAAATAAGACTTTCATTGTTTTTCTTAAAAAAAAAAAAAAAGACATTCCTCACAATATTACAGTATTACTGCTAAGGTGTTTTAGCCATAATTTGTAAAAAATTTTAAAACCTATTTTAATATTATTTTTTTACTTTTTATCTTTAAATATCCAATACTGTAAATTGACTGTGTTTAGCCTCTCCGTGTTTTGCCCTTGCCCGCTTATACTGCACATGGAGAAAGCGATGTGGTTGCTTCTCTGATGTATTTAAGGTGTTCACGCTAGGCCTAAGCTTCTAGCGTTCAAATGCAAAATACCCTCGTTTCAGTTCCGGAACGCACAGTCCTGAAGATTCCGAATTCCCACAGTGATCTCGTCCAGCTCCAGCAAACATCCTCCCAAGCCCAGCAGCACTGCACAGCTTTTCAATTCATACCCACGCCTAGCTGGTACCTGCACTCTACAGTAAGAGCAGACTGGATTGAGAGCCTTTTATTACAGAAATCTTCAGTGCAGTTATTAAGAATAGGACCTGAACACAGGGTCCCAGAATGTGGGAGTGCTTGAAGCCTGTTAAATACACCAGTTGAAGAATGAAATATCGTCTGCAGCCCTGCGATTTGTATTCTTCGTTTTGTTGTCTTCTTGTTTTCAATTTAAAGGATTTGCATACAGAGATTAGGCTCTGCCCTGTGCCAGTTTAATCACATGTTTGCAGCTAAACCTGCATTTTTTTCCTCTAAACACTAAGTGGCTAAACTTTTCAGTATTATAAAATTGTCAGTATAATTTTAAAAAGGCATTTGATTTCTCGAAGGCCACACCCAAAGGTTTTCTGTGCTTTGAGGAGCGAGTTCTCTTACTCGTACGGTCCTGCATTCCCGAAAGGGTTTATCTAAGAACACAGCACCTCTCCTTGCGTTAGAATTGAACCCCATGGCAGCCCCTCTCCTGCTGCTAACGCCTGCTGTTTTGAGGGTAACAGAAAAAGCAATGGAAGCAGTGTAATGTATCATAAACACTGCATTTCACGAGAGAAAGTGAGGGAGAGATGATTTCAAATAGCTACTCAAACCTTAAGCTTTTTTTTTTAAAAGCAATGCACACAGCTGTAGGTCTCTTGAAACTAGTAATACCAGAGATTTAAATAGCTAGCCAGTGCATTGGAAATTGCTTACCAGGTAACTGTTGTGCAAAAAAAGTCCAGTGACATGAACTAGCCACTGTGTCTGTGTCTAACTGTCGTTATCAGAATAAAGAAAATGATGCAGCTGTTTTTAGATTTTGGTTGTGGGACAGTTCAGACCGGTTGGCTTTGACCATTCGCTAACGGCTGCTGTGTCCTGGCTAAGACAATCTGGGAGGTATTACTAACTTCAGTCTGTTTGCAGCTCACATTATATCCAGCCTGCTACTCAAAGCGAGATCCCAGAGCTCGTTTCTCATTTCAAACAGAGCCTCCTGTCTGTCGGGCCGTTGCCCTGTTTATATCGTTCTTGTCTGTTGTTTTATGTTTAGCTACGAAAGGGTCTCGGTGCAAAAAATATACACTATCCAGTTAATATTGTATGATAAAGATATATCCATCCCCCTCTATATGTGTTGTAAATGTATAAAGTAAAGCCTTTTCATTCCTGTGTAACACTTTATTTTGTAAAACTATGCCAAACCAGATTGAGGCTTCTAGCCCCCAGATCTTATATTCTGTACATATTCTTAATAAATTACCAAAAAAAACAAACAACAACTTGATTTCTGGTCTGAAGTGTCGTTGATTTAACAAGCTCGCTTACCTTGCAGCAGGAGGTGGTTATTCTGGAAGTTCTGATTGAGAAGCAAAAACGCAAATTTAAAAATGAAAACAAAAACCTACTCACTTTTTTCCACACCCTAAAAAAAACCGCATTACACTGAAGGCAGTATTTAACAATGGCCATGTAATGTAACAACCTTCCTGAACAGAGCTTTAAAACTGAACAGCTCTAAAATTATTAAAATCTAATAATCATCCACTGATGATGCAGCTCTATTGCTAAAAAAACAAAAACACACATACTTCATTGGGAAACGTGTCAGATCTTTTAGAATGGTTTTACTGTCAAAAACAAACCTGTTCCCATCCCAATGGAAAATGAGCTTGACTGAGCGATCCCTGTGCAGCACAAGATAAACGGACAGAAGAGCTTCAGCGGCTGCCTCACAGTCCAGTGAGTCGTGTTCAATCCAGAAGGCAGGGCTCTCGTTTCCAGATATTCCAGCACCCCTGAAAATCTCACCGATTTGGTAAACGTGACCCTTTTAAACTCCTTTATCCAAGACCCTCCTTTCCCACCGTGGAGAAAGCAGACGTGTGCAACTGGGAAATGTCAGCAGAATCGTCTGAAGCTGTTTTTGTAGGCTGCTAAGTCCATCTACATATGACAGTTGCTTCTGGGTTGTCCGAATGCTTCGGTCGACCCTGCATGATTTGTGGAGAGTACCAGAAACATGGGGGGGTCCAAACTCAGCAGTGTTCCTCACATGGGCTCTTCTCTGGACTGGAAGCCCCCCAGCACTGCCCAGGTTTGTGGACGCTCCCTGGAGTAGGAGCCTCGTCTGATCACTGGTCATCGCCCAGCTGCTGCAGGAGGGTCCGTCTCCTCTTCTCCAGCTCTCCTTCGCTCAGCTCGCTCTCAGAGGTGTCCCATCCTGTCTGGAGAACACAAGAAACTTAACAACCTGCTCGTTAACATAACAAGTAGCTTTCCCCCAGTCATTCTGCTTCGTTCTTTGGTGTAATTTCAAGAATGCCGGTTCTGTCACCCGAGTTCATGAGCTGCGATTCAGTTCTAGTCGCTTGCCTGAGATCCATGCAACACAGGCTTGATCAGCCAAACCCCAACCCCAAGCCTCCCCTGTTGAAACCAAGTTCCAAGTCTTCCCAAGGAGACCTGGGACTCTCACACCTTTGTTGAGATTCTTCCTCCCCCGCTCTGCTCACCTTCTCCTTCTTGCCGGAGCGTTTGGGTGATTTGTGCCGCACCTCGGCCCGCTCGCTCTCCCTCTCCCTCTCCTTGTCGTTCTCTTTGTCCTTCCTGCTCTTCTCCTTCTCCGGCTCTCCCTCCTTTTGGGGAGTGTTCTGTGGGAACAGAAGCTCATGGTCACTTCCCTGCCAGCTCCCCTCCACACACACTCCCGGCTGCGCGAGACTCACAGATCTGCGTCTTCTCTTTTTGCTCTTCTTCTTCTGCTTCTTGGATTTCCTGGAGCTGTGATCTTTAAAAGAAACAAGGAAACCACGAATAGTGATCTGCAGTGTTGAGAGCTGATTAAATGGGGAGTGCTTGCGCTGCTGTACTGGAAAGCAGCCCCCAGATCGGTGCTGTTTTAGGGACAGCATCCCACCCAGGAGCGTCCCTGCTGGAGGTACCTGATTCCGGGGAGGAGGAGCGCTCGGACCCGGACTCGGAGTGGTTGCGCTGCTTCTTCTTCTTCTGGGAGCGGTGCTGGTGATCGTCATCCTCAGACTCCGAGCCCTGGAGGGAGAAGCAGTCGACAGTGTGAACACATTGACGGGACAGAGAGGATTCGTGACGCGTTCAAATCACTGGCTTGTGCTGCAGAGGCTCAAATTATTAATGCTGCATGAACCCATTATTCAGATAAAGCTCTCCACACGTCGGGGTCACTGGTGTTGATCAGGCTGATTTATCATGTGAAATGAGGGAGGGAAAAGCCGCGTGGGTTTGTGTGGATCGCCGTTCTCTGAAGAGTAAGAAAAGCAGCAATCATTGCAAACCCAAGCAGCTGTTTCTTCACTTGTTTCACGTGGAATGGTAAATCACCAATGATTGTCAGCTCCTGATTTCTGTGGAGAGCTGAGCGGTTCACGCAGCACTATCGGATAGCGTGGTTATTTATTTTTCTTCATGTTGGTCTGCATGAAGTTAACATGCTTCTACCCTAGAAGCAGCTTTGCTAAACCCTGGTGAAGGGCTCTTACCGATCGGGAATGGGATCTCTTGCGATGGTGTTTCTTTGACTTTTTCGAGTGCTTCTTACTCTTGGAGTGGTGGTGCTGGCACTCGTTCTGCAGGCGAAACAGAAAGAGAAGAGGTAACCCCCTCGACACAGAGAAGAGAGGCACCGCTGCTGTAGAAGAGCTTCAGCAGCCTCACAAGGAAACCCCTCCCCGGCCCCTGGAATTACCTCGAGCACCTGGGTGAACTCTTTAAAGAGCCGGATCCGCTCCGACTCCAGAGTTATCTGATCGAAGGCAGAGTCAGTGAGAAAGCGCTCCCGCACCTGCGAGAGGAAAACAGAGGATTACAGCGACCCAGCGTCCAGACACAGTAAAACCATCCAACACTCTTCCTTTACATCTTCCACGCAGCACCCCGCCTGGTTCACAGCGTGCCTGCCTGTGAAAACGACCTCTCAGGGATGCAAACACGCCGAGACGGAAACGTGCTGGAAATCAGCCCTCACCTCCTCCCAGCTGGAGTCTGGCTCGAGGAGGGGCGCCGCCTGCTTCAGCATGCTCTTGAAGGCCGCTTCCTTCCTGCGCAGTTTCCGTGCTTCCTCCTTCTCCCTCTCCCTCTCCCGCGCCTCTGCCTTCTCCAGCAGCTGCAGAGCAAACACACAGCGCCCGGGACTTGAGCAGCACCACCCAGCAAGAACACAAACAGCCCTGCATTGCCGCGACAGCATGGCATCACAGATCATTACAGCCAACTGGTTACTGATTAAAAGCACTGGCCTGACACTATACAGACTGCACAGGACCGGACACGTTCTATAGCAGCGCTTTTCAAAGTCTTTTCTAGACTGGCTCTGAGTTTTTTTTTTTTTTTTAGCAGAGATACTTCGGGCACTCACACTGTTGAAGGTCAGTTTAATGTTGCCAGCGTCCAACGTGGCAGCTCTCTTATCGAAGCTGATGACGTGGGCAAAGTCTTCAAACGTGGTGTTGACCTCCACTGTGAAATCCCTGTCCTGCAGACAGACAGACAGACAGAATGACTTGCCTGTATACACCACTGTCACAGACAGAGTAGAATGTGTTGGTAATCACATGAAATAAAAAGTCAGTGGTTGGTTGCATTTGAACGGAGTAACAGCTGAATAACTCATTTCTATTATAAGAAGTAAGATAACAGAAACAAACTGTAGTCATGTAGTCTTAGAGTATAAATACCAGCAACACAGACAGAGAAGATCCCAATACCTCCAGATCATCAGTATAAATACCAGAGATAGAGGCGACACAGACAGAGAAGATCCCAATACCTCCAGATCATCAGTATAAATACCAGGGATAGAGGCGACACAGACAGAGAAGATCCCAATACCTCCAGATCATCAGTATAAATACCAGGGATAGAGGCGACACAGACAGAGAAGATCCCAATACCTCCAGATCATCAGTATAAATACCAGGGATAGAGACGACACAGACAGAGAAGATCCCAGTACCTCCAGATCATCAGTATAAATACCAGGGATAGAGACGACACAGACAGAGAAGATCTCAATACCTCCAGATCATCAGTATAAATACCAGGGATAGAGGCGACACACACAGAGAAGATCTCAATACCTCCAGATCATCAGTATAAATACCAGGGATAGAGGCGACACACACAGAGAAGATCCCAATACCTCCAGATCATCAGTATAAATACCAGGGATAGAGACGACACAGACAGAGAAGATCCCAATACCTCCAGATCATCAGTATAAATACCAGGGATTGAGGCGACACAGACAGAGAAGATCCCAATACCTCCAGATCATCAGTATAAATACCAGGGATAGAGGCGACACAGACAGAGAAGATCCCAATACCTCCAGATCATCGGTGTGTCAGTCCGAGGGCTCTCTCCAGGGGTTCAGGTAGTCAGTTGATTATCTCTGTTAATACTAGGTGACACGTATTGTATCTAAACAATAACGTTTAATGTAGAATGTAATGTGGGGATTTTGAGACCAGACCATTTTAACAAAGTACTTGACTCCATGTTTACTTCAATTCATAAGCCTTACACTGCTTGTAAAAGAGACACTGATCCCAATGCTATCACATCGATGACAACATCAAACAGAGCAGAACGAACACAGGACGCACCACACATTGCGCAGGATCACAGGAGAGGGGTTGCCACGGAGACAAAGGGAAGCGCTTACCTTCAGAATGTCTTTTAGAATGTTCTTCTCGTCATGGAAACGGGCTTTCAGATCCTCAACGTAAAACTTAAACAGATCTAAGGGGGTGGAGCCTGGAAAGTGAAGACCAGGAAGAGGCGTGTGTGTGTCTTGCACTGTATAAATTAGATCAACTCTGCTTCACCAGTTTTCGGGCTATGTCACTGTACTGCCACACGAGGGCGATATTGTGCCAATATCTTTTTTTACTTCAAAACAAATGGGGTCCCCAAAAGTGACAAAGAAATGTGTAATTTAACTGTAAAATCGATCCATTATATGGTATAATTACAATCGTGCAGGTGTGCCATGGTTCAGCTACAATTACATTGCAGTTAATGTGTTGCTGAATCCTCGGCTAATGCACTCTTTGCATTGCTAAGTCATTGTAAATTTAACTTGCTGTAATCCTAACTTGCTGCATCCTAGTTCATATTGTATTTTTTGGATTTACTATAAACTACACTGTGTTTAAATATGCAGCTTGCATTGTAACCCTGTGCTGCCCTGTAACACCTATAAGTCCCCTTGGATGAAGGCATCTGCCAGATAAATTAATATTACTAATTCCCAGCTACTGTTACCCCTGACCTGGCTGTCCCAGCAGGCTGGCGAATCGGAAGTCGCTGCTGACGGAGGGGTAGAGCTCCACCCAGGTGGACATGGAGTGCAGCTGCCCAGTCTCATGCAGCTCTTCCAGGGAAGCCTGAGAGAAACGGGGGGCCAGCTTTCAGCTTTTACAGCATTGTCTACCATCCAGAACCAGGGATGGAAATAAGACTCCTATTGCACAGCAGTTTCACCCATCCCAGGTTTTACTACCAGCTTGATTAGCCCCAGTGTACAGGTATTGTATGCAACGGGGAGTCTTATTCCCATCCCTGCATAGCTATTGAAAACAGCAGTTCTCAATTACAACGGTGAGCTCGTGTTTCCTGCTCTGACCTGGAAGTACTCTCGGTTCTTGCGTTGCTGTCTCCGTTCTCGGAGCCGGGTCTTCTCCCTGTCCTCCTCCTCCTCCTTCTCCAGCGCGCGGACGTGCTCCTCGAAGCAGATCAGAGCGTCCTCCTTGTCCATGTCTGAGGACACAGGCAGGGAGGGAGTCCCTTAGAAACGTTCCCCCGCACTAACAGCACAGCAAAGTGTAATAAAGCACAGTGAAAGTATGGTAAAGCATTGTAAAGCACAGAGGGGTCTGGTAAAGCATAGACAAGCATTGTAAAGCTCAATACCTTTTTTTTACTGTTATAAACTTCAAATCAAGTCCCCTCTTTTCCCTTCTTTTTTCTAGGTTGAAGTCATTACTTTAACCTTTCCTCTTAGCTCCTGTGACAGAGTCCTGGGGTCAGCCTAGCTGCCCTTCTCTGCACCTTCTCGAGTGCAACGGTGTATTTTTTGTAGTGAGGAGACCAAACCTGCACATACTCTGCAAGTCGTGGTCCCCTGCGAAGGTGGGGTTGTCCATGAGGTTCTGCTGTGCCTCTGACCAGGTGGTCTGGTAGCTCACGCTGGTCATGCTGTCCAGAATGCTCTTCAGCTCCTGGATGTTCCTCTTGCGGACGTGCTTGGCCTCTTCCTAGAAGAATAAAACAGGAAAGGCTTCATCAGCTACAATGCCAGAGTCCAGGGAGTTGTTTGTTTTTAAGAATTCATTTCAAATAAAGCCGAGTGGGGCTTCAGGGTAGAATGTTCATCCCACAAAGCTTCAAAAGTGAACGAGTCAAATCAACGTTTCAGTGCCGTGCACCTATATCGGGATTTCACAAGACATAGAAGAGGTGGGATTCTAGCGAGCGGCACCTTGACTTAATATAAAGCTACAAATCATCAATCAATAACCGTCGCGTTTCTTATGATGTTCTCAGAAGAGAAACAAAGTGACACCGTTTTTATTTTTGATGCTCCAGTTCAGTCGTTCTGGTTTCTGGCAGGAGAGGATGTTACCTTCTCTTTCCTGGCCAGGAAGAAGAGCACATCGTCGTAGATCTCCTTGCGCTCTCGCTCCTGGACCACTGCCCACACCTCCAGCTCCCCAAACATCTGCTCTGCTTTCCTGGGGCAAAATGAAACAACAAGGACAGCTTCTCAAATCAAGCAGAAATCAGAGCGTTCCTGTGTGAGAGGACTTGGACTTCTGTGTGATTTTAACAACTCCAATTTCAAAATCCCACTCTCTCTCTCTCTCTCTCTCTCTCTCACCTGTAGCGCGTGGTGGAGGTCATGCGTTCGTGTTGCTCCAGGTATCTCTGCAGCCTCTCCTTGGCCTCCTTGGCTCTGAGCCGCGCCTCCTCCTTCTCCTCCTTCTCCCGCTGGGCCTTGTACGCGTTGAAGGCCTGCTTCTTCTCACTCAGCTTCGGGAGGGCGCTGTGCGGGGAGCAGGAACACGGACCATCACCCTGACTGTCCTCCCCACGCAGCACACAGAGCCACCTCCAACACGCTTTCAACCTGTACCTGTATCTGGGGTTGTTGATGATCATCTTCATGGCCTGTTCCCAGGATGCATTGGAGGGTATCCCCTGTGAGAGAGCCAGGAGACAGACAGAGAGAGAGAGAGTGAGGGTGATGTAGAGAGCGGGCGGGGGGAGAGCAGACACTGGGTAATCTCAGCCTCCGTCCCACACCTTGTCCTTCAGCAGCTCTTTGAAAGCCTGCTTGGCCTCCTCCTTGGTGCTCCAGGTGTAGGTCCTCTTCTCCGGCTCCCTCTTCTCCTCTTCCTCCCTCCTCGGCTCGCTGCGTCCCGGCAACAACCAACAGAAACAAAAAACGTTCTTAATGCCCAAAGTATATAACTTGAACACTCGATCACAACACACGCACACACTCGCAGGAATATACACAGATACACAATCTCTCCCCGTCTCTCTTTTCTATTGCTACCCCGGCGCTGAGCAGCCTTGACTTGGTCTGGGAACAGTCTGAAGTCCTGTGGTTTCAGATCCAGTGCTGATGGAGTGTTTAAAGCCGAGGATGATGATGATGATGATGTCTGCCTGGGTACCTGGCTGCCTGTTCCTCGGGCTGCCCCGCTGTCACCCCCTCCTCTAGCGCAGCGTTCCCCCCCTCTCCACCCGGCAGCGAGGACGGGGGTTCCTGCTGCTCCTCCTCCGAGGGGGCGGGCTCGGGTTCCAGCGAATGGACGGACACCACAGCACCCCCGGAGGCCACAACTGGGTCTGCAGCCGAGAGCTCCGGGGACTTCCTGGAGGAGAGAGAGAGGGTTCAGACGAGTTTAACAGCACACGCCTGATACCTAAACACACTGCGGTTAATCAGACTCATAGTAAAACCCGTCCCAGAAGTTAAACATATGGGCCACACCAAGCAGCCCTAAAAGATGGGAAAAACTCACCCAGCTGCTTCCTCCTGCTTGATCATTCCTGCGGGGGGAGAGAGAGCGAGGGGAGTTACTTTCTGATTCACCGACACTAACAGAACAGAAGCTGCACTGCTGGTGCAATCCTATCACTGTTCAGATGCCTGCTCTCAGAGCTGTTTCATACCTTCCAGCTCTTCCAGGTCCTTGGGCTTGGTCCAGCGAGACTCCTTGCTCTGTGAGTTGTAGTAGTAGGGCTTCCCCGTGTCCGATCGGTACTCTTTCCAGGGGCACTGAGACAGCAGGAGCTGCAGAAGAGACACGCGATCGCAAATCGCAACGCTTCCATTCGAGGATCGATCAGCTTACAGCATGTAAACCGCAGCCTGATTTTACACAGTGTTTTACAGCACTGAGGAATCAACCTGGGCTGCATCACCCAGCGATCTGTGGTTATCCTGAGATTACAAATAAGCCAGGGATGGAAATAAGACAGTGTAGAGGTAACAAGTGCTGAGGTGTCTTATTAAACTCCTAGTGAAACCAGGACTGGATCAAGCCGCTATGCAATGGGAGTCCATCCCTATAAGAGGCTGATGCAATCCAGGGGGACTCCCTGATGCTGTAAAAACTAATAAAATCTAGGAGAGGAGAATCATGAATGGAACCCACCCCCAATTTATTTATTTTTACCTCCGCTTTAGACTTGAGCTCGTCTGGTTTCTCCCAGGTAGACTGCTTCGATTCTGAGTTGTAAAAATACGTTCTCCCATCGGGGGCCTTGTGCTCCGTCCAGAGAGCCTTCTAGAGATGCAGACACAGAGTTATAATGAAAGCAGAGAGGGAGGCACCCGCTGGAAAACACTGCAGCGGTGTGACTGTCTCTAACCCGGCAGAGCCATGCTGCCGCGGGGGACTGCGAGGCGAGCTCCGGAAGCTCCTGGACGTACCTTCTTGGATTGCTCCTGCACTGGAGAGCTGCCTGCAGGCGCTGGCTGCTGGGAGGTGCTACCCGCAGGGTTGGGGGTCTGACAAAACAGCAACAAGAGAAAATTACCAGTGGGTTATCTGGGGTGGGCAGTTGTAAAATATATTAGGCTTTGATTGGATTGCTTCGAAACATTGTGATTGAAAATACATCGGAGCTCATATACTGTATATAAAGCAAATGGAAGGGGGAGAGAAAGGCTAGTGAATCAACTCCCTTTTAATTAATGCCAGGGGGTCAATTGCTTGTTAGAGGGGGTGCAGATTTGTAACCCTTTCAGTCCTGGCAGGACCTTGAGGTCCCACCTTATCTTGGCGCCCCATGTTAACACAGGCTGTCGGAAATCACATTGGCACCTCACGGGACTCCTCGGTCCCAGTCTGAGGTCGTGGAGAAATATATGTCAAAATATATATATTGTCCTGTTCATTTTTATTCAATAAAGGAGTTTATTCTTTAGCTCGATGGGAAATGTTAATCTTATTCGTTATCCTGATTAAATTACAATTTGAAATCACCATGAATAGAATCCCACAATCAAGAGCCCTTGAAGAGCTCCATGACACAATGTAACTAACCAGAGCTCCATGACACAATGTAACTCACCAGAACTCCATGACACAATGTAACTCACCAGAGCTCCATGACACAATGTAACTCACCAGAGCTCCACGACGCAATGTAACTCACCAGAGCTCCATGACACAATGTAACTCACCAGAACTCCATGACACAATGTAACTCAGAGCTCCATGACACAATGTAACTCACCAGAGCTCCACGACGCAATGTAACTCACCAGAGCTCCATGACACAATGTAACTCACCAGAGCTCCATGACAGAATGTGACTCAGAGCTCCATGACACAATGTAACTCACCAGAGCTCCATGACACAATGTGACTCACCAGAGCTCCATGACAGAATGTGACTCACCAGAGCACCATGACACAATGTGACTCACCAGAGCTCCATGACACAATGTAACTCACCAGAGCTCCATGACACAATGTAACTCACCAGAACTCCATGACACAATGTAACTCAGAGCTCCATGACACAATGTAACTCACCAGAGCTCCATGACACAATGTAACTCACCAGAGCTCCATGACACAATGTAACTCACCAGAGCTCCATGACACAATGTGACTCCCCTGAGCTCCATGACACAATGTGACTCACCAGAGTTGCCGGAGATGCTGGAGAAAAGGAACAAAAAACAGGAGAGAGGAGATAATATTTTAGAATTATCTTTCATTTATCAAAAAGCTGCAAAGGTGACACTATATATAGACCAGCCAGGCTACCTGAATCTCACCCTAACCCTTACCTTAATCTAACCATCACCTTACTCTTACCATAACCCTAAACCTCAGCATTAACAATTTTCAAATAGATAAATGCAATATTAGAGGCAGAACTGTCCATGGCTGCTAGGAGAGCAGATTCCTTTAGCTAAGCCAGGAGAATGCTGGGTTTGAGCGTTCCTCACGCAGAGATTTTTAAAATGTCAAAGTTATCATTTTATTATTTTTTTTTACAGCAATGTCTATTGCTTATCAGCTAATCCCCACTCTAACCAGCCAGTAAACAGAAGCCGTTTAGGAAAAAACAAAGATCTCTGAATAAAGCACCTGAAGAACTCACCTGTCACAGAGTCTGATCCTGATGTAGACGCCTGCGGTGGAGAGAAGTATAGAAAAGGAAACAGTATTTAAATCATCAGGTCTTCTGAATGCAATTCATAAATGTATCAAGTTCTGCATGAGCATACCGCTAAACTATTTAAAATAAAATACATGGCTGGTTTCACAAACCCCGATTAGCACTCATCTTGGGCTGCCTAATGTTACCTTAGGTAAGGTGGTCCAAGATTAGGGCTAATCAGGGTCTGTGAAACCAGCCTGAAAGTGTAACTGAAAAGCTCGAGGAGTCCTGTGTTGTCACTGTGGCAGACAAACTAATACTGTGGAACCACCGTTTGAAAAATCAAGTGCTGATCGTCATGAATCTGTTCAGTAACAATAGCAACACAGGGGTAGAAACAAGACTCCCATTGCACAGCAGCGTGATCCATTCCTGGTTTTATTATAAGTCTAATCAGACACACCTGAGCTTGTTATCTACATAATTGGAGCTAATCGCGCACATGTTAAAAGCTGGAATGGGTGAAACTGCTATGCAATAGGAGTCTTATTTCCATCCCTCCAATGTTCTTATTACAAGACCTATCAGTGGGGTATGTCAGGAGTGGGGTACTTACCGGTGTGGGGGTGGCGACGGGCCCAGATGGCATAGCTGGCATGATCATACCTGGCATCATTGGGGGCATCATGCCCGCCACCTAACAAGAGAGACACAGAGGATCAGACTTTACCTTCGTTTCGTTTACTTTACCATGCCAGGGTTGAAAACAAGACTCCTATTGACAGCAGCTTCACCCTTCGGGATGGGTCACCCACCCAGGCACTCCTGATCTTCTTTGAATGAGGGGCGTCACCAGGGTCTCGCCCAACATCTCCAGGACAATTCTGCGTCGATACAGCTTGCCAGCATTGTATCAGAGGATGAGTCACCGTAATCAGGACCAGCATCATTACTGTCTTCAGTGTCTGACACTTCCTCTTCCATTTCACTGTCTCTGTCCAGCTCTGCTAAAATGTCTTTGTCTGATAACCACATTTCTGAACCTCTTTATCAGAGAGATGCCTCTAGTAGCCTCTGCCTTGTAGAGATTTGTATAAACTTTGTTTATAAAACATTTCTCCAGACATCATCATAATAATACAAATCTAATAACAATAATAAAAGCATTTTATTTTCTTCATGCAGATAAAGCTACACAAATAAACACCCGAGGGGAGTGACTAAGGTCAGTGGAACCCAGTGTCACTTCAAACAGAGTTTGAAACAGGACAGGAGGGTTGAAGCCATGACTGCTGCAGATCTTGCTAGTTCTGTAACATTTATTTTTTCCATTTCAAAAACATACAGCTCTGGCCAAAAGTGTTGCATCCCATGAATACTTAATGAAATGTAACATTTTGCACTATCTCATGAAGTACTGTTCTGGTTTCCGGTCGACTTCATTCTGCAGTCTCTCTGATTGCATGATGTGAAGTGAAAGATCTGAACGGTGTTCATGAATGTGGTTCTGTGCAGGAGGTTCAAGGCCTCCTCTTTCCTCACCTGTCCCATGGGAGGGGGTCCACTCATTGGGGGCATCATTCCAGGGGGCATCATGCCAAGGGGCATTGGGGGCATGGCCGGGGGGCGCTGACCCATCGGGGGGATCCCTATCCGAGGGAAAGGAGGCGGCATTCCTGGGGGAGGCATCTGAAAGGGGAAAGGCAAACTTTTTAAATTGAATCTTTAAAATTGTTCTAAAACAGTCAAGTAATAATGATCTATAGTCAGCACTTGAACCCTTTGTTGGTGGGGGGGGGGCAACCCTACTTACGAAAGGGGGGGGCATCATTGGGGGGGCACTGGGGAATGGCGAAGGCTGTCCTGGTGGTCCGCTTCCAGACTCCGTCCCAGACTGCAACAAATAAATACAGAGAGAGACAGAGACAGAGAAAGGTGAACTCCATCGCAGACACACACCTGAGCACAGTGTCCCATTCTCATTTACAGAACGATACATTTAGCCTATATAAAACGTACTAAATATATCCCACGCTAAATATAGCACTGAATGAATGAATAGCTGCCATTAAGGTCTAGTCTACAGCAGTGGGGTTTTGTAATGGGTTTCTCTTCCTCTGATTTATGGCTCTGTTTCTAACAGGCTTTTTCTTTGGGGAAATTGGAATGACAGAATGCGGTTGCATTTCAGAGTCTATTGATCAATTCTAGCAGTGGGAGCGAGTGGATAAATACAGAATCTAGTAAGTGTGTTGAGATGCTGTGTGAAGTGTAACAGGGCTGCAGTTTGTTAGTGTTGGGAAACGTCCTCAGTACCCCTCTGCCCTTCGGAGAGGTATTTATTATAATATAGTACCGACCCGACATGTGGACCCAAGAACTACCCCCACTGCAAGGTTCTTCTGTATCAAATGGTTCAATTCACCCACTGGAAACAATGTTTATTTTTTATTTGAATGGAACTTTTGATTGTGAAGCGCTTTGAGGTGGCTTGCTATGAAAGGCTCTATATAAAAATAATGGGATTGACTGAACCTGAACAACATAACGCTTCCAGAGAAGGTCCAAAGAAATTCTACAGTTCTACACAGAACGCTCGGGAATGTTCCTAAAAGGGGTAACTAGAAATTCTACAGTTCTACACAGAACGCTCTGGAATGTTCCTAAAAGGGGTAACTAGAAATTCTACAGTTCTACACGGAACGCTCTGGAATGTTCCTAAAAGGGGTAACTAGAAATTCTACAGTTCTACACGGAACGCTCGGGAATGTTCCTAAAAGGGGTAACTAGAAATTCTACAGTTCTACACAGAACGCTCTGGAATGTTCCTAAAAGGGGTAACTAGAAATTCTACAGTTCTACACGGAACGCTCTGGAATGTTCCTAAAAGGGGTAACTAGAAATTCTACAGTTCTACACAGAACGCTCTGGAATGTTCCTAAAAGGGGTAACTAGAAATTCTACAGTTCTACACGGAACGCTCGGGAATGTTCCTAAAAGGGGTAACTAGAAATTCTACAGTTCTACACGGAACGCTCTGGAATGTTCCTAAAAGGGGTAACTAGAAATTCTACAGTTCTACACGGAACGCTCGGGAATGTTCCTAAAAGGGGTAACTTCTGTGCAAACACAGCACTAGATTTCTAACAGTGTCGCTCACAAAAACACAATTTTCTTAACAATTATTTTTAATTCAGGATATATAAAGTTAAGAAATATAAAATAGAAATATCTATATATTTATCGTATGTGCTGGTGTTGCACCTATCCAGTGCTCTGGCCGGTGACTGGACCCTCCCCCTACACCAGTAAATAGTATATTGTCTCAGTCTATTCATCCTTGCGTGTTCCAGTGTGGATTTTGGAATGCATGACTTCTCAGTCTATTCATTCTTGCGTGTTCCAGTGTGGATTTTGGAATGCATTGATAAATGATGACGTTTTGTTCATACCCCAGGCAGCAATGCAGAATGGTCTATGTTAGCTGTGTACGGTATATTATTAATTATGAGCATGCATTTCTCTGGATGTTGTCTATGTGATCTATTTGCAAGCATGTCTGTGAAAACTGGCACGACACTGGAAGAAGCATACAGAAAAGTAACAAACCATTATTACATGCCATCAAAAAAAAACAACACAATGCTAAAATACAACGTGCAGTACAAAATTAAAAGCAGCGAGATGTTTTCATCGTTACCATTCTGTGCAGTTTGCAGAACCTCTCAGCCGGTGCAGGTACAGCCTACTCTGCAGTAACACGCAACTGCATTGGTTCAGACACAAAGCCGCTGAAAAGACCAGACAGAAATTTCCAGGAGGGGGAGGGAGTCCAGCTCTTTCACTGCCGAGTGTTATTAAAGCGATAGCAGACTGTGCTGTATACTGTGCATACCATCTCGTTTTTATTTTAATTTTTGTAAATTGTAAATTGTACAAAACTTAAAACAAACAAACAAACAAAACATGCATGCATTATAAAATAGATGCATAGAAACCTCAGTGCGGTACAGTCGTGCACACAGTGACTGAAGGGGAGAGACAGCATTGCATTTATTCTGATTTGTGTACATTCAGCTATATTTAGTTATAGAAAATGTGCATTTGTATTTGTATTCAGGGGCTAATAGCTCATTATACACATAATAAAATGCATATGATGTTACTAACGCGATGTGTAATTAAAAAAAAAAAAAAAAAAGAAAACGTCACTGTGCTAATTAACATACGGGATGTCATTTTCGAATATTGCATTGTCCACCGTTTTACCTAAAGGTGGCGCTATTACCGAGGTTAACAACCCAACCAAAAAAAACACAAAACAAATCCTACAGCACTGGCCCTGCCGTCGCGCAGTAGAGAACGTGTTTCTGGATCCTGTATCACTATAGAATGTGCTCGTGGGATGTCAAACCATTTCATTCGCTGAATTTCATTTTGTTTTAACCATGCCTTGTTCTTCTGTGCTCATGAAGCTGCACTTTCTTTAGTTTTTTTTTTTTTTTTACAGTGAACTTTATAACGGCAATGTGACCTTACTTCTGTGTCCGCATCAGGAAACACGGGCGCTCTGCTCTGTCTGCTGGAATCCTAACACGCATTTCAAGTGTTGGTTACATAACGGATCTTGTGGGGTTTTAATGCATTTATTTTTATTACATTGACAAAATATATACAATTTATTAGTTATAATAAAGTCTTTATTTCCCAGGACCCGATTTAAAACATGCCCTTCTTTGCATAAGACTTCACATTAGTAGATTCCACAGCAACTATGGAAACACATACAAGCTAGAAACAGGCCGTGCTATTTAGTTTAAGAGATTTTTTTTTTTAATTTGGTCGGTTTTAACTGATTGGGTCAATACTGTGCATGCCTAACCAGACACGTTAATTGTATTATGAGTGTGAACATGGGGTGTCCACCGCCTGTCAGCCGTGTCAGGTCGCATTGATCCCGGCTAGGAGCGTCCCGGTGGAGCTGTCCTCCTTCATTGCGCTTCAGATCCCACGCTGCTCCCGCGGGGCTTATCTCCGCTCATTCGGCAAAGCGAGCGTGGCAGCTGTGAAAGGCCAGGCTTCCGCGGGATCTCAAGTGGAAGTTAAGCGCACACGCGCTAAACACTTGCACGCTCCCCGAACACATTTCTAATCGCGTTTTACTTCTGATTGCATTCTGTGACGTAATGCAGCTGCGGGGGTTCGAGAGGTAACAGCTCGGCGTTTAGCACATTGATGAAGTGGTCTTTCTGTTAGATTGTGAAAGAAACTTTAAAATCGGATAATAACGATTCCCTTCATAACTTGATCTATTTTTTTCTGAATATAACACACACATCATTTTATATTTTCTTATTAGAAATGCAATTGGAATCACTTCTCTGTAGATAAATTTGAATCCCAGTACAGACTTTGTCAAACCCAGTTGACACCGTTATTACCTTATCAAAAAAAATCAGGTAAGATTCTGCATGATTGCACAGCAGTGAGGACTATTGGGTTGTATTGTGACGTCATCAGAAGCTTTCTTCAGAACCACGGACAGTGGCGTCGTCTTTATAATGTAAAATAAACTAGTATTGCCGTGCCAAAGAACTGGGGCTCTTAGAGAACCAGAGACAATGTAAACACGACAGCTCTATTAATGAATAGACACGTTATATTTGTGTGTATTTAACAGTTTAGAAAGTTGAACGCCAAATCATTTGAACTGTACCTTCTATCAAATGCTTCCCATTATACACTGCGCTCTTTGTAATCCAATAGAAGGGCCTTGGACGGTTTTAAAAAAAAGAGGCGTAATCTGGCGGCGGCTACACGTGTTAGAATATATAATCTTATTGTCGCGCTACTTCTTCGGGGCTTAGTTAGAGCTGCGTGTCCCTGTGGAGGCCGCTAGGAGACTAATTAATCACACGTTTAACAGCTGTGTGATGTCAAAGAATAACGATCATAAGAACAGGTGCAGCACATGGCAGATAGCGGGCGATGTCATTGCTGGTCACATAGCATTTCTGTTCCCGGGCTTGACGTTTGAGCGCCGCAGGGTGAATCGGATCAGAAGGATAGAGAGACACACATCGTGTTCTGTGAGACGCCAGTGGTTACATGCAAACGGGCAGCTTCTATTTTTAAACACGGGTAACCTTGGTTGGAGTGGAGCGTTGCAACCGCATTAATGCCGTCAGCATGGGGTTGACTTTATGGGAAACTTTTGTGCTCTGCGAGTTTTGCATGGTATTTGTTCACTTTTGCCACGCTTTCCCGATGGTTACACTTATGCGTTTGCCACAGTTCATCCTGGTTTGCCATGTTTTTTTTTTAAATCATGCTTTACCATACCTCCCTGTGCTTTACAAGGCTCACCTGCACTTCATCACATTTTAACTTTATTACACTTTGCTGTGCTTTTACTGCAGCAAATGCTTAGTATACGTGTACAATGTGCCAGCAGTGTTTTAGTACAGCCCTGGTCCTCAAATAAAACAAATAGCAAGGTGTTTTCAACCAGAAATGAAAGTCCTCTGTTAAGCGCGCGTTATTTTCCTAGACAGCACAGAGACACTGAACAATGTGGAGGTTCAGTGATCATTCTAGCGCTCACCAGCAGACTGCAATACAAATTAATACAAAGGGGGGGGGGGGGGGGAATAAGGGACGTGGTTTTGAAGATAAGATGGACATTTGGGGGATGAAACCCATCGGCTTTAGTTTACCGTCTCGTTTTTCAAAAGAAGGGTGTTTTTGCGCCTTGGTTGTTTACCGGCGTGTTTCTTAATTAGCTACTGCAATTATCAGGCAACAAAGCGGGATCTGGATGCAGGTGTGAGCCGAGAGAGCATTCGCCCAATTACTGCTGCAGTTCCTGAGCGCAGATGGGAGAAATAAGACCCATTTAAATAAATGTAAAGCGGGTATTACGCAGGTACAGTACTAAGGGATTCTGAACAGCATCCACTGCGGTTCTTAATTAACTTGGGTACACAGGGGGCTGTGTCTTTTATTAAAGCACTGAGCCGGTCATGGCTTGTATATTTTTTCTTACAATTAAAAAACAAAGAAACACCACCTGCCAGATGTACATAAGAAAAAGCACCGCATTCAAATGGCAAGAGAACTAAAATGTAACCCCAGCCTGGTCAAATACATATTGTACTGGGCAATGGCAAGGATCGTCCTTCTGTTCATTTTCAGTGGGGTGTGTGAAGTCATAGCCGTGACGACATCTCAGGGCATCTCCACGGTTCTTTAAATTCAAATGACCTCACAGCCATTGTATAAATCGCAATGGCCCTTCACGTGGCTTTGCCTCGTTCTCTTTTCTTTCACACTTAATGAGTTGAGCTCAGTTTTCAGGGGAGGAGGCATAGTCTATTTTTACAGATCCAAGGCAGTAATTACACTGCTGCGAATTACCATCCCTGCAGGCAGACCGGCTGTCAAAACGCGGTGGCACTGAGGCGCCCAGGAGCTCAGAAACAAGGGCTTCTATCACACGGCTTCTTTACTGTCACGCGTACTGATTAATTGATGTCGAATTGATGAAAATTCACCCAATAGAAAATATTTAAAAAAAAACAAAAAAAAACAACCTACTGCTTTACTGAATCCTGAGTAAAGCATGACAAGGCACGTCTTTGATTTTCTCATTCCAGAAACTCACAAGAGGCTATGACCTATATATATATATATATATATATATATATATATATATATATATATATATATATATATATATATATATATATATATATATATATATATATAATTAGTTTCCCCTGTTGCTTTTACCGCAGCAGTGCTCTAAGCAGCTGTTGAGTACAAACAGGTTAGCCGAACCCCTGGGAGAGAGAGCGCGTTTGGGTGGAGAGCTCATTAAAACTTACACCCCGCTGAAGGACTTTATATTTCAGCTGTCACAGTCAGCGCTGTGCCTGGCGATGTCCCTGGAGAGCTGACGTTTCTGCTTCCCCGCTCAATCAGCCCTGGGCAATCTGCACACGCAGACAGGGTGTCTAAACTACAGCTAGTCAGCCCATTATTGAACTGCATTATTGGAATTCCAAATGGTTTAAAATCTTTAAAATCGTTTCCCCTGCCATATATAAGCTCCCCGCACCTCGCAATCAGTAGAGTTGCCAATGCAGCGCTCCCGGCGTGACCCTTAACCGCAAACTTATAATTTCTGAATGCATGTTCTTCGCTTTGAAGAAGCTGCAGCGCAATGACAGCAGCGCTCCCAGCTCAGAACAGATGCACACCCAAGTCCCATTTCCCTTAAAACCTCTGCAGGCGCAGAGGCTGCTCAAAACACATAGAGACAGTGGAATCACACGTTTCTAACCACAATCACTCCAAACACCAACCCTTACGCAGCGACCGCCTGTCTGTGTCACGCTCTACAGGGTGAGCTGCTCCATCAATTGCTCTTTTAGATTCCAATCACAGGCAAATCATCCTCTCTGTGGTAAATGCAATCAGCCCACAGCGGAAAAATCAGGCCCCTAGCCTCCGACAGACCCCTCAGGTTGCATTTGCATTCAATCAATGGACTAAACGGCTGATTTCTTACATTAAGTCTGAGTTTATGAGGAGCTCCCTGTGTGGCTGAACTGGTTTCGGTCCAGCTCTGTACAGCTCACGTGGCTGCTGACCAGGACGGGACTGCGGGACTTGATTTAAAAGTTTGAGCGTTTGTAAAGAACAGGGGTCCGGGAAGATGGGGAAGCAGTTAAGTTTACATAAACAGGTCGAAGATCCAGTGCTGAGGGTGTCATCACGTGTGCATTTACTCCTGCATAATGAAGTCCTTCGGGCTTTCTGATGCAATAACAACAGGTTAAGAGCATTTTTTCCGGTCATGTCACGGGTATGGATTATGGAGCAGCCAGTTTTCCGGGTCTAGCATAATTTGCCCGATTCAGTGCAGATTGAGAGCGGATTACAGTGGGGCTTTAATAACAGAGAAGAGTGAAGGACCAGGGGAGAAGTGGGGAGGGGCCAGGGTAGAAGAAGGGAGGGGCCAGGGTAGAAGAAGGGAGGGGCCAGGATAGAAGAGGAGGGGGGGCAGGGTGGAAGAGGGGAGGGGAGGGGAGGGGAGGGGCCAGGGTAGAAGAAGGGAGGGGCCAGGATAGAAGAGGAGGGGGGGGGGGGGCAGGGTGGAAGAGGGGAGAGGAGGGGCCAGGGTGGAAGAGGGGAGGGGCCAGGGTAGTTGAATAATAATTGTATAGTTGTATATCACATAAATTACATAAGCACTCTATTATTATTAAATCAAGCTCAGGGTTTAAATTAGGAGAGGTGATGGTACATGAGCACCAAGCTGCTATATTTAGAGGTACACTCGTTAGGTGAAAAATATAGATTACATTTTCTTTTATTCCGATTTGATAAATAGTGTGTAGAACGGTTTGCCTAATAAAGTGGAACATGGTAAAACCAGGAATAGCTCACCGCTATATTTCATGTAACCATGGGTTTACTTGAAGACATCACAAGACAATGAATCTGAATCCAACAGCTCGACTTCCTCGTGACATCTTTACGATTTCTAATCAGCTCCCTCGTCCAATGAGCAGAGCGTGGGGTCTTGCGTCACGGCACGCACGCGGCTTTGGGAAGGAATAAGTGGACAGAGATAATCAATCAATCAATGAAGCAGCAGGGGCGCCGCGATTCATCTTAAAGTACAAACCGTCACGTGTACTCTGTCTTTTAAACATTCCTGTGTAATTGACAGTGACAGAGGCGTGGGGTTGTAAGCACAAAACGCTGTTCTGCAGAACCACCAAGCAATTATATTGGAACAGGACTGCGGGACGCTGGATTCAGCGTTAAGACAAGATGACAGTATGGATTTCTGAATTAATATCTGTGGGTGTTTACGCACTACCAGTCAAACAGATTTCTTCAGTTTAATGATTGAGCGATTGATTCAAACTATGGCTTAAAAACAAAAACAAATAAAACAAACAAACAAAACAAAAACTATTCAAACGGTTTCAATTTTTTATTGGTGTTCTGCTTCCAATATATTTGTACATGCGCTTAACTTTTTTTTTTTTTTTTTACAAAACAAGTACAAATGATCAGTCAACTTGTTCAAACCGTGCATCAACAAATGGACAAATAAACTACAACAGTACATTGCATACACATTATATAAACTGACGTCAGCTATAAGCAGGGGTTCACATAACGGGTGCGCAGGTACGCATGCGCACCAATAAAGAACAAGGCGGACTTCGATAATGCTCTTTTAACAGGAAAGCATTTTAAATAAAGGCAGGGATGGTGCTCGCGGTCGGAAGGTGAGCTGAAGGGAGATCGTTGACAGAGCCCAGAGCCCCCCCCCCCCCCCGTCCTGTAATAAGGTATAGATTATTACAGGACGGGGGGGGGGGGGGGGGGGGGGGGCTCTGGGCTCTGTCAACGATCTCCCTAAAGATCGTAATTAAATGAATTCTAATTGCAATTGGACTCCAGTTGTCTGTGATGCACCGATCCTTTAATTCTTCACGTGGTTAAAAGCATACAGTATCTGGAGAATTGTCCCTCACACGCAATGCTACACAAGAGAGCGACTTGTCATGCAGTCTCCAAAAGAGACCAGGAGTTGTAATTTTAAGGTTGTTCCTTCGGTCCAGGGCAGGTTTTGGGGCTCATAGTCTGAACAGCCCCCTTCCTCAACCCCTAGGAGAAGTGGTGCTCCCTCCATTCCCTTAAGAGAAAGCATGGTCATCCTGCATAGGGCAACAACTAAGCGTTCAAAACGTTTTCTTCTGGAACACGAAATACATGCCCGTTTTTTCATGCGTTCCCCATAAACGCTGGTATTGATGCATTATTGAAAAACTAACAAAAGACAAAAAACGGGATTACAGTACCACCAATTTTGACAAGAAAAAAAAAGTAATTTCTAGATTCCCGCAACTTAATAATTGCCGATAAGAATCGCCTCCACTTCTTTGGAGGGTCTCCTGTCGTTCACCAGGAGGGCGATCATGCTCTCCGATTTGATCATGAGGTTGCATCCGAGGAAGAAGACACCGAAGACCACGGTGAGCGACAGGACGCACAGAACCGCGATCTGGACCACCCGCGTGATGTACAGGCTCCGCTCATCCTGGATCGACATCCCGAACCCGTCGTCGGTGCTTACAGAGCCGGTGAAATTGCAGCACCGGAGAACCGACTCCACTACGTCCGCTCCGACAGCGGGGTTAAAAGCCCCTACTGTCCTGTTCACAGTGGTCGTTGAGTTCATGCTGCGGTTGATTGAGTTAATAATGTATGTATTTCCAATGTGTATTACTGCATTTACTACCCCCCTGACTTCCAGTTTTGATGTATTTTAGAACAGCAGCGATTGCTCTTGATTAGGGTTGAGAGCCCAGTCAGAGAGGTTTCAAGATAACGAACAGACTGTCTCTCAAGCTCTTATAACTGTAATGACGGACAAAGGAAGCCGAGCCGCGTTAATTCAGTCACTCGCACGTCACTGTCCGCCAAATGGGCTCATCAAGCAAATTCATAGCAACCATGTAAACAGCTTCACCATTGCACACAGTCCTTCCTGTGGACCAGACAGCACTAACTAGAATGCATGTTCCTGCCGTGCAGTAATCGCTTTCAAAAGATAGGCTGCTGCATGTGAGTCCATTCAAGCACAGCGGTTTGAGTTCTTTTGAAGCTGTCGTTCATGCCAGTGGTAAGACACTCTGATGACGGTGTGCGGTTCTGTAGGGCTGGTTGTTAATTAACCCTTTAGTACCCACTCTCAACAAGTTCTGTCTTCTTAAGACCCGGCGTTCCGCCAGCACCCCCTCAACTGAATCAAGTAACCCAGATTACTGCATGACACGTCTCATTCAACCAATGTCTTCCAGAGAAAGTGAGTTAATATCTCTTCCATTACTCGCATGAATTACCCGATACTGGTAATAATGCACCCTACCCTGCCTCAGCTCAACTCTCCTTCATGTGACGCTATTCAGAGCCAGACTCTCCTGCTACACAACTTGCACGGCTTTATATAAGTTTTGGTCGCAACCATTAAAAAATAGGGATTTAACATAATTACAATGGCTAGAAGACTAATTCTATTAGCTGTATTAGTTTAATAAGACACTAGCATTTAGGAATTGGTATATTCATTGTCTTTATTATACGACCCTACAGCCCAGAATGTATTTGCTTTCTTAACGCAATTATACTAACCCGTAGACCACCCCTCTACTCATAATTGGTACGAGCTGCACAGGAGCATTCTGTTGCACACGCACACCTATGATGAACACTGTTAAAAACAGCAACGCATCGCTGTAAAACAGTGTAAGCAATGCACTGTAGCAATCTTAGTAAAGCACACGGATAGGAGTTCTTTAAGCCATGGTAAACTGCGTGTTTTAGTTCATTCGACGTGCTTGCTTCTATAGAACATTAGCGCTCTTTAAAGAACCCACATCTCTTTTACGTTCTATAAATCATTCTTGTACATTGTACCCGTATTGTTATTATCGTTCTATACAGAACGCCCGCAGAAGAGAATAAAGCCACGGTGTGTATAATATAATAGACAGTTGCAGGAAAGGTCCACTAGATGGCAGTATATCACTCCCAGTTTTTGAAACGGGTCGGGGTGAAAAGATAGGGAAGCTTACTTACTGTATTCTCAAATTGTATTATTTATACAGGAGCTTATAACTGAGCCAACAAAACAGCGGTTACCTGCAGTGTTACTTACCCTGCAAATGACTGCCCGGGGTCTTTATGCCTTTATACTGTACACATGGGTTAAAATGAAGAAACAATGACTCGTGGTGTAGAAACGTCATGCATTGTGTTAGCATCGCGTAAGGCAGTTAATGACGAATTGCAGATATCATTTTAAGTGACCCGGGTCGGGCGTGTATCGTATTTCTACTCAGTTTCCTATCTAACTGCCCAAGGTCTTATATACACCTCCGGCCACACGTTTTGCATCACCCTATAGAATGAACTAATTTCGCTTCATAAAGTTGAATGAAACTGGCTGAATAGTGTTATGTTAACATACTGAATTACAAACCGCTTTGTAGTTTTTCATATACTTTTGCGATATAATTTTGTAGTTTCTTTGATTATATGATGGTAAATAAAAGATCTAAATTATGTTCGCATCTTTTTTTTTTTAATTGTCAAATGGCTCCGTTTCTTTGCTTCAGATTGGCTAATGATATAATTCCTCAATGTTCAGAAGATTAATTCTTGTGCATTTGCAGCCGATCTGATTAGAATCAATCGATTTAACGAGACGTTATCAAGCAAAATCATCCCATAGGAATGGGCCAGTAGATACCTACTAGCTTCCTAACCCCTAAATCTACCCTCTACCCCTAAACCTAAAGTCTACCACTGACGTAATCTCTACCCCTAAACCTAAAGTCTACCACTGACGTAATCTCTACCCCTAAACCTAACTGTGTTGCTATTAAACTGTTACTATTATTTCAACACTGCTTGTTTGGCGCCCTCTAGCGGCTACTACATCCGACGTCCATTAAAGCGCTTGATCCTGACCTACTCTGCCTGTTGGGAGGTAGTAGGTACCTACTGGACCATTCCTATGGGATGGTTTTCCTTCCTAACGCCGCATTCAATCGACTTGAGGTTGAATATCTGTTGCTTAAAGCACAGCACGCAGCGGACTGGCCAGGTGCAGTGCTATTAAACTGCTGTCCCAGGAGCAGACAGTGCCTTTTTAAAGTGTCGTGATGAATTAACTATCCTGCTATTTTTATACCACAATCTAAAGTTAGGTAATGAGACTGTAACTCGGCTACGGGTTTTAATATTAGCTCTGGGAAGAAACGACCGCTGGACTGGTTCCTGGGACACAGTGTTCAAGATTAACCCTGCGAATGAAGATAACACTGCATACTCATTGTGTTGATGAGAGCTCTGTATAGAACGGCATGATTTAGCTGTGCATCTGCAATGCAGAACAGTATGTAACACTGAATCTCAGACCTCGGTGATCATTGCTGCAGTTTCTGTTTCTGTATTTAGAACAGGGTACATGTGTGTTACTTTTTAGTGTAGCTGTAATTATAATTGGGATTACTGCAGCATAATTGTACCTGGAACTGAACAAAATAGCGCTGGAATGGGACTTGCAATTTGAGCAAACTGTTGCGCTGTCTTTGTAATTCTAATTATATGTATCATTCTGGTTGACCCCAGGTCTGCTGCATGGCTCTGCCCACGCGCTTCTTCTCCCCCTTATGTAATTACATACACACAACATCTTACATAAGTGTCCTCTGTCACTCTGCATTGATGTATCGTTACTCTCCAATCAAGCCTTATAAAAAAAGCACATTTTATATAGAGGTTTATTTACCGTAGCGTAGTACCAGACACAATGAAAATACTAAATGCTCAACCATAATGAAGACATTTGCAAACGTGGAAAATATATGGGATATCTTCTTTTATTTAAGCACCTAGTAAAATGTGGCATGGATCAAACTCAGGGATGGAAATAGGACTCCCATTGCACAGCAGTCTGATCCACTCCTGGTTTCAATACGAGTTTAAGACCACACCCCCGCGCTTGTTATCTATACACTGAGGCTAATCAAGCGCGTATTAAAACCTGGGATGGGTGAATCTGCAATGCAACAGGAGTCTTATTCCCATCTTTGAAAATGTTTTGCAAAGGGAGTTCAGATTCCTGTACCAGAGTAGACGGTAGTCTGCTGCAATCCACAGATAATAATGAAAGATCACGCGATTACAATGGAACAGGATAGCGCAGCGCTGCGAGTCTGCTCAGTATTCGGTCTCCCTTCGCGCACTTAATGCTTCAACGGCACTGCTTGTTTTGCTGGCTTCCATCCCACCCCTTTAAAAGAAAGGCATTGTGGTTGGCTGCAATGGGAATTTGCATGGATTCGCACAAGCACAGCAGTTCCAGGCGAGGTCTCCCTCGGGTAATGTATGAGTCAGGATTTCCTCAGCCTACGCATTCAGGAATGCCTCGCGTTTTCAAACCGTTTTGTGTTTCTGCTTTTTACCTCAACCCCCTTTAGCCGTTGTGCATTATGGAGACGGGTAAAGCCCAGTGGAACAGTGCCTCTGTTATGCTGCGCTGCATTAATGCCTCGAGTTGATTTACCACGCCATCAATGGCTCTCTTGTCCGGCTTTGTCCGGCCCTCGATTTCAATTTCAGCTCCTCGGCCAGGCATTCCACTTCTTGAAGATGTTGCTCTCAGGCCTTTTATTGTTCAAGTTTCGAGTTCTTTTCTTTGCAAAATGATCACGTTCCCAACAGACTTTCTTGTGTTGTTTCCCCGACTTTATTTTCACTCCAGTGTCCGTTAAACCTGATGCAATGTCAGGGTGAGAATCGTGCACTAGCCCTGCGCCTTAGAAAGCGACCCTTTTCCTCTCTGACTGTGTCCAACCATCCACCTGTCTGTCTTTCTGTCACACACTATCAGTCATCTTCACCAGAGTTTTATCATACACTCCCGCAGCCTCCTACGGACGTTTCGGATTGCATTACAGTTTGATATGATCCGATAAACAAACAAAGCAAAGACTCAAACTCAAAAGATTTTTAACCCGTACATTTGGTTTTGTTCAGTTGATTCACTTTGTGCCCACAGAGCCAGCACAGGTACATCTCAATAGCGGAGCACTAATACAACGAGAGACCTAGGTAGACCTGTACTCAATAAAATAACAATACAACGAATGAATAATTCCAAACAATTACTATACAGCCACTGAACAATATTACACTTTAAATAAATAAATAAATAAATAAATAAATAAATAAATAAATAAATAAATAATAATAATAATAATAATAATAATAATAATAATAATAATAATAATAATAATTATTATTATTATTATTATTATTATTATTATTAATAATAATTTCTTAGCAGACGCCCTGTGCGATTATGAGGTAAACTGTTCGATTATGAGGTCCCTCTGACTGTGCTGCATTGGTTTATATATATATATATAAAAGATAATCAATCTCAGGGTTTGGATCTGATAATGAAGTTGACAGCTTTATTGCTGGAGTCCTTGCAGTCTCGTTACCTGAGAAGGGACACAGTGTACAGATTGCTAAATGTGCCCTGTGATGAAGCACTCATATGTTGGTACCTTCATTTCACCCTGCAAGCTGCGATGCCAGTTCCTGGGGCGCACTTCAGCTATCAGCCTGGCTTAATGGTTAAGTGCTGTGTTCTGGATGCTGGCGGACTTAGTGGGTTTAGGTTTTTTTTTGTGCTTTTACTGCATGTTGCCTCTGGCAGTGATGGCTATAATAAATATAGTACCCTCTTCAGACAGACTGGCCAGGAGCCGTCCAGAACATTGGTAAACTTAGATCGCCCCACTGTTAGTTATGCCTCTTAATGGAAATCGAATAGCATTATATAACTATTGGAACAGACCTCATAATTGCTAAAGGTCCCTGTCAATTTGGCCTGCCAGTTGCTTGGCTCTTAATCTTCTCTGCATCTTGATATTAAATGCTGATAAACCCATTCCGAAGGGAGTATTGGATCTGACGCTCCCGCGGGTTAGGGATGCAAAACCGGCAGGGACTGTTTCTCCTGCATCACTGCAAAAATACAAACACTTACAAGGGCGTTCCTTTTTAGTTTTAGATGACTGTCGTTATCGATAACATACTTTCAGCGCGATAATGATCAAACAGAACAAATTACCGACAATATCACGCTTATTGTTCCAACCCTATATGACGCCGAATGTTAACCCTTTTTAGCTGTACAAGGAATCCAGCGCTGGCTGTTCAAACGGTTTCTTCTTGAAACACATTGTGAGAGCGACTCGAGCATCACGAGGAGGAAACTGACCATTCGGACGACCGGATCCAACCCCTCAGTGCATTTTAAACCCGGTTTCGTGCCCCCTCATTGCAAAAATGAGGACGTTAGCATTGCTTTGATTTGTGGGACACACATATGTCCCTCGTACCTTAAAGGGTTAAAAAAATGAAAGCTACACAATTCAGCCACAAGGACAGTCTCCCTCGAAGCTGAGCCTAGCATCAGAATATCCTCTCATATCTGCCTCAGGGAGCACGATCTCGGGCCGAATGCCAGCGCTACTTTCCATGAGTGAAGGCCGAGGCGGCCCGTCACTCTCGTTTATAATTATAACATTCTCATATTCCGTGGATGTGTGGGGGGTCTAGTTTCCAATCGAGTGTGTCTGCCCGAATCGCAGGGACAAATGTTGAAATCTCATATGACGGCTGTAAATCCGCGGCGCGTAACAACGTAGCGAGCACATCTTATTTTCTCAGCTGCACAATCAAGCCGGCGTTGCTTTTACTGACGAGATATAATGTTAGATTTATTTCTGATACGACCCCGCGATCAGTTATTCCACCGGGGGGTCTGACATTTCAGTGACTTTATCCAATTACTACCGCATGACTCGCTGGCACCGGACCTTAAGGTCGAGCTGCTCTTTATCATAGAAAGCGATGTTAGATTCTGCATTTTCAGAGGTTTGCTGTGTAACCCAGAGCAGGTGCTTGGCTGTGGGGTGTTGCACTGGCTCCCAGGCTTGCTGATCGATGGCTTCACCCTAACCCTAACCCGGAGAAACCACCTTCTATGAAAAGACCCCCCCCCCCCCCACTCCAAGCCCCAGCCAATCCTTTCAGAGCCCCTCAAACTCCAATTAGTGTCGGCGGAATGTCGTTTGTTCTGGGAACTGCGCTGATCTCCTTTCACGCCGGCCTCCATCACAGCCACGGGGTTGTCTTACAGTCGACTTTGCGTCCTCGTGCTGCTACAATGCAAAACTCATTGCTGCCACTCAGTAGGGGGGGTCAAATAATTACGGTTGACAATTCCGTCCACAAGAACGATTTATAGCCGCAGTCCGGTGAGTTTCGCGTCTTTCTTTGGAAATTGCTTCCATGCGATTGCTTGTTCACTTGGTTTACTGGAAGCATGCCCGGGCCACGACACACATTCGCTTTCTCACTGAAAAACAGAGATGCGACTGAATGCAAGTCACGCAAAGAAAGTCCCTGGGGAGCTTGTGACCCCCCCCCCCCCATCGGAGCACTGCGCTGGCGCTGCAAATCCAGCTCGAGCGGCCCTGAACTCTTCTACTCTGCAAAGCAGCTATTCCTACACCTCCCATCGTCCCCTACCTTTCTAGCGCGGGTTGGATTACACAGTACATATCCATTTTAATATACTTACATAGATATATAATCTAGAGTTATAAACGTATCCACACATCAATTATCCGTGCATGTATGCTTTCATACGAATGCCATAGAGAAAACCCTAACTGGGATCATTATGTGTTTTACCTTTTGTATAAATAGTTAATTCATGGTTTCTCCTCATTTTAACAAAGCCGTTTAGCTTTGCTCTCTTCTCTTGTAGAAGTTGTTCAGTTTTTAGTAAGTTAAATCACATAATGTTTTTCACTTCTGTTTTTTTCCTCCTCAATATTTAAGTAGTCGTTTTTTTGTGCCATTAAAGATGCATAGGATGTCATAGAAAACTATTCAATGTAATACAATTCTGATACCAATTTTCATTCCTGAGTTTAATAAATATTATAAAAATGACAAACAGCAATAAAAAGAGACCCCAGCATGTATTGTTGAGAGTTTGATCCTCTTTGATTCGATCTTTTATTTATACAGTGGCAGTGCTGGGATCTCTCCATCCTTTACATCAGTGACTCATACCACTTTGATTATAGTAAATGGGGACAGAGGAAAATAAACTGGCAAGGTATGGATCAGTTAACCCTGAATATTTATCTTGCTTGGTCTGCGCCTGTGCCGCGATCCTATTCAGCCAGGCCATCGCACTTGGGCTGTGTTTTTGTGTTTTGTTTAAGTAGCTGTGATGCGAGGCGGGGTTATGTTCAGTACTTCAATACAAAAAGGTGTTGTCAAGGTGAAGCAAACATTGCGAAATCAGCAACGGCCCTGACCTTGGTTTGCCCGTCATGTTTGTGTCGCGCAGGCGATGTTATTCAAGGACCTGCATTCAGTTCTAAACTTCACCTCCGTTCGGAATTGTGTTTTCATTTAGAACCCCTTTTAGTATACCAGAGATAGAAAGAAGACTCCTGTTGCATAGCAGTTTCACCCGTTCCAGGTTTTACTACGAGCATGATTAGCCACAGTGTGTGCAGGTAACAAGCTCAGGCGTGTCTTATTAAACTAACAAAGCAAAACCAGGAATGGATCAAACTGCTGTGCAATGGGAGTACAAGCGGTGATTTAAGAGGGTGGTAAAAAACAAGGTTACACATCTCTAGTTGAATTCTCATCTCTGGTTAAGAATCTTTTTGCAAGAGTCGGTTTAAAGACTTTATTTTCTTTTGACAGAGGTCCGTTCAGCCGACCAGCGCACTGCAGATTCACCACCTGAGCAAAAAGCAGCGGGATCGTCTCCGTAAGTGTCAGCATTCACAGTTCTGTGAGAACCACAAGCAGTGTAAGGTTTCAGATCTGGTCAATGCCAGCTGTTGCACAGGGAGTGATAGGCAGTGCGTTTTGGCAGCTCCACTGCTTCATCAGGCTCAATAAAACAGAGATCTGTTCTCAATACTGTAAGGGCAATTTTCATGACTTTTTTTTAAGACCATTAAATCGAATTTGCAGATCAAGGCGCTCGTTTTCAGTTGTTCCAGAGAGAGCTCGAAGTTGATTTTTCTGATCTACAAACACACACACACACACACACACACACACACACACACACACACACACACACACACACACACACACACACACACATTCCTTAAAACCGTCTTTTATAAAAACTGAACCGGCTACAGAGGAATGATAATGGACAGTCCCCTTTTAACGGATGACGTTGAATTGCAAAAAAAGCAGGTTATAGCAAGTTCATTTTTAGCTGGCTTATATCTGTATTAGAGCATTTTGACAATCCTTCAGCTGCTTATAGAAACAATCACATTCTATAAATACAGGCAACAGGTATTTAAATGGGGGTTGCTGTTCTGCACCTTTATAAGTAGACCCCACTAAAAGGAACTCTTTTCAAAAGGCAGACAAAATAATTCTTTAGATCTCACCTGCCTTAAATAGGTTTTATTAATTTAAAACTCCGGTACTGCCTTAGGTTCTGAAAAGTTGTTGGTTTTGTACACTGGTTGCACTAATATTGTGAGCACACTTTAGAACACTGTGCTTCAGCCCAGGTAAAAGGTAAACTACTCAAGATAAGGAACAAGCTTCACACGCACATTCAGGCAAGATATATAAGACAGGCATTAAGATCCTCCATGTGGGCTTTTCATAATGGCTGTTTGATTGTTTCCAAATTTCCCAACACGGCTGAAACATTTAGGAAACTAAACAGCATATCTATCTTAGAGAAAATGAAACAGCATTTCTATCCTAGAGAAAATGAAACAGCATATCTATCCTAGAGAAAGTGAAATGAAACAGCATTTCTATCATAGAGAAAATGAAACAGCATCTCTATCCTAGAGAAGATGAAACAGCATCTCTATCCTAGAGAAAATGAAATAGCATATCTATCCTAGAGAAAGTGAAATGAAACATCATTTCTATCATAGAGAAAATGAAACAGCATCTCTATCCTAGAGAAAATGAAACAGCATTTCTATCATAGAGAAAATGAAACAGCATCTCTATCCTAGAGAAAATGAAACAGCATCTCTATTCTAGAGAAAATGAAACAGCAAGTCTCTGTTCAGGAGCTTCACTGTACACCCTCCCATTCTCCCCTTCTCTTGAATTTAATCCTGTGCAGGCCCACGCCCACCTAATAAAAATTAATCTCTTGAGCTCCGAGCGTGTCTAGCGCTGTTTCTCAAGCAACCCTGTGAAGAAATGTGTTCTCTTGAACCGGGAGCTGCTGAAGATGACCAGGTCTGCCAATCATGCCCCCTCCCCATGCTGGCATCACCATTCCCTGGCTATTTCAAGCGCTCCAATCAACAAATAACAGGTGTGAGGCCAGAGGCTCTCGAAGAGGGGATTATTCCCCCCGGCAGCTCTGTGTCCCAAACATCGAACGCCGGGAGTGCACATGCAAACTACACGGTTCATAATCTCTGCATGCTAAAATGATAGCCTCCTTTATGGGCGGCTGGCTAGAACGCTGCAAAGTTGTTGTCATTATTATGATTATGGTTATTGTTGCTTTTGTTATTACTGTTATTATTATTTAAAATGTGTCACAATTTAATCATTTTAGGTAAGAAAAAAATTGTTAACGATGAGAATGGTTCGCGTTGGCTTAACGAGCATAACCTAATGACCTTTTTTTAAAATTATTTGATATATTTGGGTTTTTCATCATAGATCAATGAACACTAGATAAATCACCCTAAGCCAAAAATATATACTGCTGTTTATTCTAAAACTATATTTAAAGAAACCTTCGTCAAGCATAGAAACACTTGGGCTGACATAACTAATGGACGGGTTTGAGATTATGGATTATGGGAAAGCCCAGGGTCAGAGTAATTCCTGTTTATCAATTCCAATTCCTTTGAATGAATCTTTTAGAAATTGCTTTGATGGTTCAGCTGCTTTCATTTGAAGCCAATTTAATTGACAAACAGCGACTTCAATTGGAGTGATTCGCTGCCACAGTCTGTGAGAAGCTAATTTTAACAGAATGCTGCCTAATTGCAGTTCTGATCAGGGATATGTTTGGAATTGATTGAAAGGGAACGGGAATTGGAAATGGATTTTAAAAAGGAATTGGAATTGAGAAACAGGAATTGACCCCAGCCCTGGTAAAGCCACTACCTTTTTTTCCACAGTGGTTTGTTATTTGAGCCTTTAGAATGAAGGAATAAAGAGGAACAGAGAAAAAGAAAAATGTCTTTAACCTTGACATGTTTCACTTGGGTTTTCATTTTTAGACACATTGACAAACATGGCCATAAATTTGAAAGCAGCTTGTCATTGGGCTGTATTGAATGTGTGTGGGGGATTGTATTTCAACACGGTAACCTTGACTCAGGGTATGCTGTGCTGCCTGCTCTGCAGCATTGGCAGGACTGCAGAGCCATTTATTTCTTTGATTTATCTTTTTTTATTTTAGTTGACAAATTTCTTACCAAATCTAAATGCAGTTTCACTCTTCATAATGCATTCTTTTTTTGTGGTTTACTCAAGTCCTGTTTTCATTTTTGGTGAAGATCTAAATAGATGTAGATCTCCAAAGAAAGCAGATCCAATGTCTCTAATACAGTACTTGTACTTCTTGTTAGTTTTTTATCTAGTGAGTGAGGAGTCCAGCTGGGTCTGTGTGTCACAGTTCTGCAGGCATCTCTAGTTTGGGTTCTGGCGGGTCAAGCTGTGTGAAAAGATGTTTTATAACAAAAGATTCGCCAAACATTGCGTATTAAAATCGAAACTCCACACACAAGCTACATAAACACACGAAAGGGACTTTTTCTTGTATATGTCCAAGCCCTTTATTTGTGCAACCGCATTGCTTTAGATCTGTCTCTGTAATAATCAATAACCTTCAATGTCCTCACCTCAGAGACAGCTGCACCATAGGCTGGAAGTAGTGTCAGCGTGCCATTGGCTGGAACATCAGCCCACTTGAAGAATGACTTTGTTGCCATAGCACCATGATGTCATCGTGCCCCGGAATGCCACCTTCATGGATGATGCCGGTGTTTCCTTAGTTACTCTCCAGTTACAGATTTCGAATTTGCATGCATTCAGAGCCTGCGGTTACGTAAGGCTATACATCCTGAAACATAATATTGAGATTGGAGGGGTTCTGGTGACATATACACCCGCTTGTTACCATCCATATTAGAGATCAATTGCAGAGCTGTAGGTAGGCCTACGGTATGGCTGGACTTTATTTTTTATAATCACTATCGCTCTTCCAGTCCGTCACTTAAAACCCTTAGAAACCTGCACTCTGTTTGCTCATGAGCGGTGGTTGGCTTGTGTTCGTGTGCCGTGTGTAACGGATCACGTTCTAACAAGTAACTGGACTGGGGTCAGTTTGCTCTTTATGTCATGTTGGCCAATGCCAGCAGATACATTGAGCTGGCATCCCTTTCCAGTCTTCAAATACACACATCATTCACTGCCCAGCCAAAACAATATGGGGAAAAACTGACAACAAAAATATGGGTCTGTCGCCGGTCGACATTTTCACAGGGAACACACAGCACTTGGAGCTGCATCACTCAAATCAGCAGAATACCTCATTCTCAAAGGGTTTTGCATTGCTGCAGGACGAAGTGACCAGGGTGACTTCCACCTGTTTACTCAAAAAATGATTTAATATTGACGCATACAGTGGTGGAAATAAGACTCCTGTTGCACAGCAGTTTCACCCATTCCAGGATTTACTACCAGCTTGATCAGCCACAGTGTGTAGAGGTAACAAGCTCAGGTGCGTCTTATCAAACCCACAGTAAAACCAGGAATGGATCAGCTTGCTATGCGATGGGAGTGCTATTTCCATCCCGGACTTTTGGAATAACAATACAATTTATGGAGCGTCGCATTTGCACTGCTGCCCCTACCTGACTGTTTCTTCTAGTTTTACAATAGTATTCTGACTGAGCGTTTCAAAGTGATGGTAAACCGTAACAAGCTGAACTGAAGACCTGATTTAAAAATCGCAGACGTGACGTACAGTGTGGGGTGACAGAGCTGGCTCTTTCTCCTGTGTCTCCTGGCTTGTCTTCTCTGTGCCTCAGCTGCAATCGTCTGCTCCAGCTGATGAGCTGTCGACTGCAAGATATATGGCTGTGCTTGGTTTAGCACACCAGAGCTGTCACTGACACCCTGTAATCCACAGCTCCAGGTGTGCTCAGCATGCGCTGGCAGCGGCCTGGCCATCTCCAGTCTCCCTGTGTCAGGCTCTAATCCACTCCCCATGAGGGTCCTGCTGGCACTGGACTCCCCTTCATTAAGCTGTGCTCCCTTCTACTGACAAATCATTCGCTTTTAAAGGTGGCACATTATATACTGTATATTATATACAAGTTTACCAGTGTGTTTTTACAGTTTTACCCCCATGCTTTTCCCATGGTTATATTATTTATTTACCATGGTTTCCCCTGGTTTGCCATGTTTATTAATAAGCTTTACCCTATCTTGCTATTCTTTACAATGCTTACCCGTGCTTTACCATGCTGTCACTGTGCTTTATTACACCTTGCTGTGCTTTTACTGTGGGGAACTTTCATAAAGGTAAAATCAGTGCCGACTCTTTATTTGTATTTTGACAATGTATTTTAAGTTGAGAGGAGCTGTTAACATTTAGAATATAATAATGAAGTTGGAATTAGGAGGGAGAGTCGAACAGATGGACATGATCAGAGGGGAGAGGCTTGCGGCTCCAAGTACCCACTGTAAATTAAAACAATAATTCAAGCCTTCTGAGAAACGAAGGTGTTCAGACCGAGACCTCAGTCAAAACGGACTGTCTACTGGGAAAATGAATGGGATCTAAAATCCCAGGAATATAGAAGAAGAATTATTGGTATGCAAAACAGAATTGTTCTCAGAAATGAATGATTAAATGTTAAAGTGGCTTGCCACAGTAACAAGCTCGGGTTCCTTCCAGGCTGATCTTTGGGCTTCGGTGGGCTGCTTAGCTGAAGACACTGAAACAGACTTCTAGTCAAACTGTTTGTCATTGAATGTATTGAGTTTATTTCAGACCTACTGTAGAGTGCTTTTTTCCACCACTTAGAAATGTTATTCGTAAAGAACAATCGATAGAGAGAAACTTCTAAACCCCCGCTCAGAATTCAAAGAGAAGAATTGTCCAGACGTTTGTCTACTTGACTCGGCATCACAGAAATTGAAATAAACTAAAATAAACTCTGAGAAAGACTTGATGGTTGTTATTTTATTTTTTATAATACTTTTTAAAATCGAATATTAAATATATATTACTCGGGGAGAAAAAATAACATGTCACGTAACCATAAAACTGCATAAACTTTCACAAATATAAAGTATCTTTTGTAATATATATATATTATATACATAGAGAAAAAAAACATAAAATAACTGCAAAATTAATTTGAAACAAAATGTACAAGCGGTTAGCTGCTGTACTTGTAAGTGCTTATAGCTGCTCATGTTTTGTCACATTTAGTCATAGTACATACGACCGTTAAAAAACATTTAAAGGCCTTTTAAAAAGTGTATACTGCTTATTCCCCTTCATGGGAGAACATCTGTAAGGCAACATCTGTAATATTAACAGTGGTATCCCCCCCCAGCCAGCCCATATACTGAATGTCCATAGAGTGACACTTTGAATACCCGCCCCCTGCCTGGGCCCCTCCACAGCATGGCTACTCAGTAGTTACTTCAGAGAGGGTGAAACGTACAGTCTTTGAAACATCCTTCTCCAACCGCCAACTGCAGCCTGATTCCTGGTCCTCTTATGAACAACCCCGACAGGTTCTCCCCCACCACTATCTATCAGCTTGAAATCCTTCGCAGTTTTTCTTCCAAAAGTGGAAAAAGGAGGCGGTAGGCACAAGAATAAAGTCGGAGCTACCCTTTTTTTTATTTATATATATCTAGGTACGATTTTGAAATTCACTGAGTGGACCCTTCAGTCCGTTTTTGGAAAGGCATGGCGGGGTGCCGGGTGCGTGTCACGGGCCGGTGATCAGAACGGCAAGGTGTCCATGAAGATCTTGTCCACGATGGGCGGAGGAGGCACCAGATTCGCCAGTTTCAGGTAGAAGATGCGCTGGAGACCCTGGGTGCACAGCGTGCGCAGCTCGGGCAGCTTCCCCAGCAGCCTGGACAGGAAGTTGGGCCGGTTCGGCTCGTTCATGCTTGTGGTCACGTGGTCTTTGAGGCAGGTGATCAGCCGGTTCTGGAAGTCTTCCACTTTCTTGGGCTCCTTGAGGCCGTGGCGATCTGAGCAAAGAGGAGGGATAAATGAAAACGAGATTAGATTCGGGTCCGATTTCATTGGATTACAATTTACTGTGCAACACCAGGTATGGAAATAAGCCTCCCGTTGCACAGCAGTTTGATCCATTACTGGTTTTGCGGTGAGTTTAATGAGACACACCTGAGCTTGTTACCTAGACATACATACATACATATATAACTGTAGGCAGAGGCCCCTACCTGTGATGATGACGAGCGCGGCCAGGCAGGCGAAGGACGAGACGTCCATGCTCATGCGATGCAGGCTCTGGGAGAAGTCGATGATGGAGTCGATCCACTCCCCAAAGCCTCTGAGGCACTGCAGCCGGTGCAGGACCGTCCCGTTACAGAACACCAGCTTGTCCTTCTCAGGGCTCGACCTGGAGGAGACAGGGAAGGGTAAGCATCCGGGGGTGTCTTTTAATACCCTCTCTGACCCTCTCTGACTCTCTCTGACCCTCTCTGACCCGCTCTGACCCTCTCTGACCCTCTTTGACTCTCCCTCTCTCTGACTCCCTCTCTCTCTCTGACTCTCTCTGACACTGTGCTCACCTGTAAGCCAGCCGCAGGATGAACAGCTCCACGAAGGCAGACTCCAGCAGCAGCTCCTGATCCTCCAGGGAGAAGGAGCTGAACCCCGGGATGTTCACTGCCCACTTGCGGATCACGTCCATGGAGTCCGTGAGCAGGTCGTATAACTGCTGGATGTCGCTGGCGTCCTCCTTGTCAGACAGGCTGGCCATCGTCTCCTGATACTGGGGGAGGGACAAGGTGAGAAAGACCTGGTTTAGAGAACCAAGTGATACAACTGTGCACAGATTTCAAGAATACAGAACAGAGGTGTAGAAAACAGACAAAGGAGAAAACTCCAAATGCATTTCCTGGGCAGGGATTTTAAATTTGGGCACATTTCCAAATGTAAATGTAAAAAATAAATTTAAAGTTTAGAATTTTATAGCAAATTTAAAATCAATTCTGATAAGTTCTAACTAAATCAAAAACGTATTCTGCAGTTTTTGCTTGGCCATCTCAATGGAATATAAAAGTGTCCCCTTGATCACTTAAAGACTAAAAACAAAAATAAACTGAGCGTTTCGTAGTTCTGGATGAGTAAGTAAGTGGAACAGCAGTTACCTTGGAGTAGTCAAGCTTGCCCAGGGTAGGGTTGGAGTCGATGTGAGCTCGCACCAGCGAGGGGATCATACTGACGGGAGGGGCGGACGAGGAGCCCCCATTCAGGACGCTCTTGGGTTTGGAGGGCAGCCTGCCCCGGCGCCCTTTCAGACTGTCCGTTCGCACAACTGCACAAGAAAGAGAAAAGACACGGTTAACCTGCAGGCTCATCTGAGAGTCCTGTAGTAGATACAGGGCTTCCCATTAGTCAGGCATCAGAGATGTTAACATTGGTCATCTCTCGGCTCCTTTCAGGTGCGAAACGTCTTCAAGCAAATTCAGATCAGTGTGGTTCAGGCTGTCAGAAAACATCCTAACCAGCTTATCATACTGCCTATGATGCCTGACTAACCTTTGTAAAAGTTTACCATGGTATTTGTGCACAGTATCTTTACAGTTTTCCCATGGTTATATGATGCATAGTTTACACTGGTTTGCCATGTTTATACACATGCTTGACCATACCTGGCTGTTCTTTACAATGTTTACCAAGCTTCTCAATATGATTTATTGCACTTTGCTGTGCTTTTACTGTGGGCAAGGGAAGATCACCTGGATATAGACTAGATGCAGACCACCTTTAGACGGTCCATTGGGAAGATGTTAAACGTATGGGAATTTGACTTGCATCTATTTCATTTTATTTGATTTTTTAAGTACAAGTAGTGTGGTTTATTATTTATCGTGCCCAGAGCAATAATAACCGCTAGAAATTCCTGCAATAGGAGAGTTGAGAGGCTTAGTGTGTCCCTTCTGAGAGCGCTTAGCAAACCAGTGAGGAATCTGTAGACTCCCTGGAACATTCGAGTGCCAAAAGATCAGACCATTCTAGAATCCTGGTGCTCGAGCCAATCGCCCCTTTGAAGAGATTCCATTGCTGTTTGTTCTAGAAATAAGTTGGCGTATACTGTAGTGTTTTTTAAATTTTATTTAGCTATTATTACCCTTATTAAAGTGTCTCATAGTAAAAACATAGCAAGGTATAACAAAGCATGGGCAAGCATTGTAAAGAACAGTGAGGTATGGCAAAGCATATTGATAAATACGACAAACCAGGGTAAACTATGGTAAATGCATCGTATAATTATGGGAAAAGCATAGGGGGAAAACTGCCATACAAAAATGCAGTGTTCACGCACACACACACACACGCTCATGCACACGCACACACGTTCACACACACACCCCTATCACAGTGATCGTGACCCTCCTCATCCTCACCTTCTTTGACCATCCCCACGTTGAGGCACTTCTGGAAGCGGCAGAACTGGCAGCGGTTCCGTCTCCGCTTGTCCACGGGGCAGTCTTTGTTGGCCAGGCACACATATTTGGCATTTTTCTGTACGGTACGCTGGAAAAGAGAAAGGGGCCGATTTATTTAAAAAAAAAAAAAACACAATCCATCGCAGATTTACATTGTACACAAAAGGCATGGAGCTTCGCTTCGGTCTTTCATTCAAAAAACTAACTAAATAAATAAATAAATATATGTAATCCCGCTTTCCCCATTATCGCCAAGCATAAACCTGTAACCTTATGACTGAACTCACAAGACAATGAGAGAAGTGAAAAACCCTGACCAATTGAAAGTTATTTTTCCATTGGGGAGCAGCGAATCACAGTTCCTCAAAGGACACTGATATAGGCGTAACTGCTATCTGTTATCTGAGTACACACTGTCTTTTATATAGTAACATGAAACAAGCGTACAAACAGCAACGCATGAACCTCTCCACAACACTGTGCCTGCATGAGAGCGACTGCTTCACTGCCGTCGTGCATTCCCTCATAAGAGTACAGGGAGGATTCAATTCCAACTATCAAGCATGCCTCTTCCTTACACTACGGGAGATACATGGTTAGTACAGGGTCCCAAATGCCAGTCTCTGAAGTGAAGCGGTGTTATGGTTCCATGGTTGCTAAGCAACTGTAAAGAAAATCTAGAAGAGGGAGGGGGGAGGATATCTCTCTGCAAACTATATTTAGCTTTAATATTAAAATTAAACTAAAGCACTTTGTTTGTGTGCTATCAGTCTACCTCAGCAGTACAGTGTGTGTGTGTGTGTGTGTGCGCGGGTGCGTGCATGTCTCTGTGTGTGTGTGTGTGTCTGTGTTTATTGTTGTTTATCAGCAGGTTCACCGAGTGCATGATCATACTGGAATGCAGCAGCAGGAGGTCAAACACAGTGTCAGACACAGCCCTCTATATTTACACTCTCACATTCTCACTCACGTTACCACCCAGCATATGAACAATGCAGGATTCAAACAGCAAAAGAGTTACAGCACCGCAATAAAATACATGGACCAATCATGTACGGCAAGACTGTGCGTCGACAAACACCAGCCTGCTATTAAAATGAGTTCTTACTGGCATGGGGAGCGGGTTTGGAGACAGCAGCTTTTCACATTTGAAATCTTACCTTGAAAAACCCTTTGCAGCCTTCGCAGGTGCGCACCCCGTAGTGCTGACAGGACGCGTGGTCCCCACACACCGCACAGAGGCCCTCGCTGGAGCCGGGACTGCGCACCTTCGGGGACGACAGAGGACTGTCTAGGACCGGGGAGGGGTGATCCAGGGGCAGGGCCGGGAAAGCCAGGGGCGACTGGACAAGGCCAAAGACCTCCTGGTCGACGAGGTGCCGCTCCAGCCCGTGCACGGGCGACTGGAGCCTGCCGTCGAGCTCTGCGAAGCTGAAGAAAGACGGCTGGGCGGCGGCGTTCTTCTGGGGGTCGGCCACCCAAGAGTTCAGGCCGTCGTAGCCGGGGGTGGGGGAGTAAGGGCTGAAGGAGCTCTCCCAAGCTGGGACCTGATGCTGAGTCTGAAAGCCGGGGGTGGAGGGGGATGGGATGGAGGCGGGGCTGCCGTAGTAATCCGAGCCGCACGAGGATAAGGTCTCATCCACGAGCCCGGAGGAGGTGTTGAAGGCACCGGGGTAGCAGCCGAACACTTGGAAATCCTCCAGCTTGAAGGGGGTTTGCTGGCTGCTGGTGGTGGTGGTGCTGGTGCTGGTGTTGGCGGATGAGCCTATCTGGCACAGGTAGGCGTCGAACTCCCCGCTGTAGCTGTCCACAAAGGTGTTGAAGCTGGGCAGGGAGGTGGAGGCGGCGGCAGACAGGCCGTGGTTGGTGAGGTCCATGGCGAACTTGTTGCAGAACTCAGGGGTCAGGAACTGCTCAGAGCTGTAATTCTCATATGCTCCTCCGGCTGCCTGGGGTAATGTTCCATACTGGGCTTGAACACAGGGCATCTCTGCAACAACACAGACAGAGAGGGCTTCACAACACTCGCTTCCACCCTTTAAAAGGTGCAAGAGACACATGTGTCCCATAAATACAAATTACACAAACGTTCTTATTTATTTATTTATTTTGCAGTGAAAGGCATGAAACAGGGTTTGAAAATGTACTGACAGGATGGGTCTGGTCATCCAAATTGTCAGTTTCCTCCTCTCAAATGTTTCTTTTAAGAAGAAACCGTTTGCACAACCGCTCAATTCCTTGTGTACCTTAAGGGGTTAATAAAACAAAATTAAAGGAATGCAATGAATCTGTGTGAAATGCTGGTGGGTGCACGTTTCAGCTCACAATGGGGGCTATTTCCCTGAAGCGCTGTTCTTAGACATGAACAAGACCGGGACCCATGAGCACTGTCATAAGTCTGTGCTGACCTGCATGAAGTTCAAACAAATGCAAACTAGTACTGCCATTACTACTACTAGTACTACAGTAATCTCGCAAGCTCTTCTGACAAGACTAAAAAATCAAACACATCATCATCATCATCATCATCATCATCATCATCATCATCATAATAATAATAATAATAATAATCAGCTCGCTATTTCCTGGACCTTTGAGAAGGTTCTCAGTATAAGTTCTCTATTAGAAGCCTTGCTCTATACTGCTCCCACATCACAAGCAGCCGATAGGGGTGATCCCAGTGCAGATGCCCTGAATAGATGTGTTAAGCCCGTCCAGGCAGTTTCGGGTTGGTGTTTTTCCAGGAGTCTTGAAGTGTTTGGATGCCGATAGGGGCTCCACAGACCGGGTGTCGTGTTACGACTTAATGTACTGAAAAAACTCACATATAAACGCAACGCGCCAGGGAGATAGACAGGGCTTAGAGAAGGGGTCGTTTTTCAATGTGACGGTGGGTTGGTGTTGTGGGGGTGGGTGTTTGCTTACCCTAATCTTCCCCTTCTCCCTGTACCTACATCAAAACATCCTTTTTTCAATTTTATTAATGTTGTTTTTAAAAATTGTTACAAACTGTTTTTTGTTATCTTAGTTTATCTAATACAATTAAAACATGTATCTCTTTTGTAAGTTCTGTTTTGATCACATTCCATATTATTTGTGTGTGCGTGCCTGCGTGTGTGTGCGTGTGCGTGTGCGTGCCTGCGTGTGTGTGCGTGTGCGTGTGCGTGTGAAGCGCTTTAGGATCTTTGTGATGAAAGGCGGTATAGAAATGTGAATCGCTGCTGTTGTTAAGTACATGACAATACAAAGCTACAGAGAACCGCACAGTTAACAGAACCACTTGAGAACAGCATGCCAATGGTTCAAATGGGGGGATTCCTTGTGTGCGAGTGTGCCAGTGAGAGACAGGTTTCCAGCAATTCCACAGTGAACACCCACGCCTCGGAGAATCTTCAGGTAATACTGGCTACTCCACAGGAGTTTTAAACATGCCTCATCAGCTCGCTGCTTAGGAACCTGCATTTCATCTCTGATTTCAGTGTTTTCCTGAAAGGCTGGTTAAAATGAATGCGGCTTCTCATTCTGCAAATCCACGCTATTAAGGCTGCCTCTTTCTTCTAACAGAACTGCAATAGAATACAAAGCGATGTATCAACGCGAGTCTGCTGTTCAAACAAACCGTCGTTACAGTGGCACGCCATTTCATTTAATGGTCTGTTTTAAAATAGGGCTCATTTGTTTTTGCATGAACGTTTCCATCTCCACACACCTCTCTGCCCTCTCGAGTTGAAAGTGAGCGCACGCCCCCTCCCCCCTCCCCTTCCCTCCCACTGTACGAGATTAACAAGGACGGACTCCAGAATCTCCGCACACGAACCCTCTCGGGAGGCGGAGCATACCCGCGGAACACACCGCGGACTAGACGACTCGAGGATACATTGAAATGACCATGAATGCAAAACCATACTTGTGATTAAACCTTGCTGGAGAAAGAGAAGCGCTCGATCCGCGCACGCACGCACGCTGTTCAATGCAGCACAAGCGCAACTCACACTTCTGAGTGAAAACGCATCAATCTTATGTCAAATGGGAAGTGAGTTAGTAATGCATGATTTTTTTTTTAAAGCTGGGATGTGTATGGTTTATTTTTTTATCAGTGTAATGCAATTGACTCGCTCGTTTCTTTACAATAGTATTATAGTTGTGTATACCCAAATATTCAGCAACGCTACGCTTATTGCACATAAGAACTGTGCAGATGCACAAAGCAATAGATTACATTGCATTATTATTATTATTATTATTATTATTATTATTATTATTATTATTATTATTATTATTATTGCGAGGAAATGATCATTCAGAAAAATAAATTTAATCACTAAAAGGCAACATAACTTTTTAAAATCACAATATTCGTTTAATGTTAATTTTAAAAAATACAGGTAATGAGAAGACTAATTCTACCTGGTAATGAGATACACCCCTAAACATGCATTCTGCTTGATAATAAAAATAATAATAATAATAATAATAATAATAATAATAATAATAATAATAATAATAATAATAATAATAATAATACACGCACACACACCCCTAAATATTCCACACCTGTGTTATTTCGCATAGATCCGTGTCTAGTAATCGTGCCCCCAGTGACCGCTGTTCAGCTATCGTGTCCCACCTCATCATTAAACGAAGCCTACAACACTACTGTACGCTACTCATGTGTTGCTGCTTTACTGTTGAGCTGGTCCAGTCTTATATATCATTTGAATACATTAAAACACATGAACATTTCTGGACTGTCGATATGAAATGTGTAGAGAGTAGCTAAGCATAGCACGCCCATTGCAAGAAGTACAATCACATGCAAGTTAGTTACGTTTAAAACTTATAATAATAATTATAATAATAACCACATGAACTCACCTGCGTCTATGTTCCTTCTCATACAACGACGTGCAAGAAACTCTGCGACTATCTTTAAATCCAACGAGCAGAGTGAGTTAGCGTCTATACAGAACTCGCTCTCATAACATCTCCCGGCTCAGAGCTGCTCTGTCATTGAGCGTTTCACTTGCAGCGCAACATTATTGTATTAAAACACGAAGCCCATTTAAGGATACGGGCGGAGATCTTTCCGGCAGCCGACCAATGAGGAAGCCCGGCACTAACAGACGTCCTCCAGGCTGACGCACAAACGGGGTTCCATTGACGCACAAACAGGCGGAATTGTGTGATCTAAAAATAGCCCAGAGCGACAAGGCTACACGAGTGATCGTATAACTGCCGGAATGAACTAAATTTAGACGTGGTATGACATAAATAGGCTCCGGCATGGCAGAAAAGGGATAACGCTTAATTTAATCATGCTGTAACACGAATACAGGGTTTACAAACGTCTGTGACGACAGTAAAAGCAGGTCGCATGACTGGGCAATGAAAAGTATTATTACTGTATTATTGACATCATACACTGCTGGTGTTTGCTCAAAAAGGGGTTCCCTGCTCGCTTTGGACTGGAGCTCAATGCACGGCTACGTGCGTGCTGACAAGGAAAGCCACCGCAAACAAACTTGCGCTGATGACAATGCAGCAAGCGCGACTGCTAGTCCCAGACGCCTCTGAACAGTGCCGAACGTCTCCACTAAGAATACCCCCTGTCAGTATTTTGAATAGGGAGCGTTCTTCAAGTCAACACAACAGCGACTGCTACAGGACTGCGCCTCTAAAGACTACAGAGACTTTCGTTTACTAACAAAACAAAAGCACTATGTTTTTCTTTCCTTAGTAGTCGTCAACACAGTATCTAACAATGATCGTGGTCAGAACGCCCCTCCCGCGCAGGCGCATTAGCTGTGGAGGGGCAGCAGTAATATACAATAGGTATATACAGAGAATGAACTCTTAAAGGCGACGGCAATATACCATGAGCAGGGGTGGAAGTGAGACTCCCATCGCAGAGTAGTGTGATCCGTTCCTATTCCATATCTGGCGTGTTTATAACCAATCACAAAAGCCATTAAAAGAAGTCCTCCATTACTGTTGATAAAATAGTGCAGCATGCGTTGCGTGTGTATAGGACTGTGTGTACATCACTTCACTTCATAGGGGAATGACAGCAGGGATGGAAATCATACTCCTACTGCATAGCAGTTTCACCCATTCCAGGTTTTATTAGGAGCTTGATTAGCCGCAGTGTGTAACAAGCTCAGGTGCACCTTATTAAACACCTGGACCAAACTGCTATGCAACGGGAGTCTTATTTCTGTCCCTGGACTGTGAAAGAAAATTAGAATGGGAAATAAACTGGTTTAAGCTGTACACTCACTACCGTGCAAACACCTAGATACATTTGTGCCCACATGTTTAAAGCTTTTACATATTCTGCATTAGAGGGTAAGGAAAACATGCTGATAAAATGCACACCTGCCATTGTAAACACTAGTATAATGCTTGGCTGTTGTCCAAACATCATTATTTATAAGGGTTCCCTAATCCTAACAGCTGAGAAAAGGGAAGCGTTCTTATCGTGTTTCCTCAGTGAATGAAAACAACCACTTTCACACCGCTGCTTTGCATTTTTAGAAATGAATTTAACAACCTCTTTTACAGCAGAGAGAGGATAGGCCACAGGTATCGTACAACTGCCATGGAAAAAAGATAAAGGGGCGGGACCGGGGCAGGGGGAGGGACCGGGGGCAGGGGGAGGGACCGGGGGCAGGGGGAGGGACCGGGACAGGGGGAGGGACCGGGGGCGGGGGGTTAATCTCTTCCTGATAATAAAAGCACTTCTGACGGATTGCATAACAAAAGAAAAAAAACCTGTTTACACACAGAGAGGATTTACATACACTAGCAGGTTGAGAAGATACCAATGATCGCTTCTCAAACGTTTCCAGTTAACCAAACACATCACTATTAAACTGCGTTTACATATTTCACTTTTTTTATTTAGGAAACCAGATATACAGGGTGTCCTCTGAGGAAGGCATCACAGATATACAGGGTGTCCTCTGAGGAAGGCATCACAGATATACAGGGTGTCCTCTGAGGAAGGCATCACAGATATACAGGGTGTCCTCTGAGGAAGGCATCACAGATATACAGGGTGTCCTCTGAGGAAGGCATCACAGATATACAGGGCATCACACGCATGATTGCCAACATCGGTGGTGTCCATTTCTTTCAGGTGTGAATGTCTTTAAGCAAAGCAGAACACATTCGGATGATTTTGATCAGTCAACAGCTTGCATGATTTAACAGAGCACAAAACAACTCCCTGGTCTAAACAGAGTCCCTCTGACAGCCGCTCTGCTCACAGCGAATTCACATTCCAGGAGTTCTCCAGGAATGGCAATGGCAGAGTAGAGCGGGCCTCTACGTAATAGACGGGGATAAGAATGAGAAAGGATTACAGCAGAGGCCTGGGAGATCCCTGAGAAAAGCGTCAAAGCCATCTGCTGCAGGAAACACTTTCCACAAACTCCTAAAATGGAAAAGCTATAAATACTGACACACCTCCCGCAGCAGAGCCAGAGTGAGCGTGCCAGACACAGTAAACATTGTCCTTACTAGGGAGGCTCTGCTAGCTCGTCTTCAACTTGAAAAGGAGCCCATTCACTCAGACAGTGGATTTCAACCCAGGTCCTGAAGACCGTTCTGGTACTTTAAACTTTTTACTCTGGTGTAAAACAGGCAGACACAAAACTAAATCAACAACTAATGTTAGTGAACTAGCAATAAAAAAAACAAAAAAACAAACATAGTTCACATAGTTTACATGCTTAGTGAACGATCCAGCACAAAACTTCTTTCTGTATTACAAAACAGGAAAACACACTTAAAGCTGCGTAAGAGTTACGACTGGTTTCACAGACCCCGGTTAGCACTAATCTTGGTCTACTTAATGTTAACTTAGGTAAAAAGAAACAATGTAAAGCTGCGGGAACACAAAGCCACTTTTTCAGGAGCAGTGGCTTGAAACCTGGTTCCAGGAGACTGGGAGACCTAGTCTGAGGCAACTGTGCTGAATCAAACCCCAAGTCTCTCCTGGTGGTCCAAGCCACAAAGTGGCTTTGTGTTCCCTCGACTTTAGAGACCCTACACGTGATGTCTATTGTGTTTCATGGTTGGATGCATTGATTTCAGAGGGGGCGGAAGGGCTTTGGTTAACATTGGGTCTGGTTACAGTGTCCAGGTGTTGTCCCGTGTTCCCCTGGTTCTATTAATAGCTTGCAGGGAACACATAGATGTATTGTGCAACCCTTCCACCTGCTGACAGACACAATTCAGCTTGGCAGGGAGAATGAATGAGCGCTTGTTATCTTTTCCTGGTTCGCTGGGTAACCACAGCCATTCCCCAGCCAGCACATACCTTAAAATCAGCTGCAGGTAGATCAGTCTCGTCATCACCTGCACACAGGCTTCCAAAAACAGCCTGCTGATGTGTGTGGACACAACTGCATAGGTTTGTCCTTCCACCCCTGTCCAAAATCAGTGTCCCATGAACCCCACCTCGAAACACAACAGATGCTCTGAGTTCACACGTCACGTGGAGCTCCAGTCGTAAGCTGCCGTGCATTTAGTGACCTCAAAGCAAAGCTGAGGCTACAGGCTCAAACTCAGACACCCTGCTCATAATGTATTCACTTCCTATAAAATCATAACAATGAAAAGTGTACACACAAACTACTGCTATTAAACGCAAATACAATGGGTTCATAACCAGGTCCTATGTTCTAAGCACAGGATCACAATCTTTGCACAGGATACATACATTTAAGAGTGAGTGAGGAGGAAACTAACAAATAGGACGACCAGATCCAACCTGCCAGTACATTGTAAACCGCCCCTCATTGCAAAAATAAGAGAGTTAGCATCATTTTAATTTGTGGGACACGTATGTCCCTTATACCTGAATAAACTTTTTGCCCATTATTATTCTTTTGTTGTTGTGTTTCCAGACACTGGTTTTTCCCAACAGACCCTCACAAGAAAGCGTCCGGTTTCAAAAGAAGCCACTGCGCTTGACATTGTAGCCGAAATCCATCTTTGCCCTCCCGAGCTGCGAGTTTACTTAGCTGTCAGAGGTTGATTTCAACAGCCAAGCAGGGCAGATTAAATTCAGTCTTACTACTAATTACAGCACTGCAGCTTTGCTAAAAGAAACGAGATACAGAAGAGCTTGAACATGCAGTAAAAATAGCCAGAGCCCACTGGAGGTTGGGGTTACGAAAACAGCTTTACAAAACTCGATAAGCATGCAGAAAGGGGGTGGCAGTATTAAACAGGATTAGGAATAAAGGCTTGTCCATTTGAACCCCCTCCCCCTCCCCCTCCTCCTCCTCCTCCTCCCCCCTCCCCCTCCTCCTCCTCCCCCTCCTCCTCCTCCCCCCCTATATTTATCCCGAGGAACCTGCAAAGTTAAAGCAAAGGTCCTGGGTGAGTTCTATCTGCAGCGACGATGACATCATATGGGTTGTGTTATCTGATTGGACTGGTACAGTCAGCATTCAGATTGAGAAGCTTAACTTGTAGCATTGGAACTGTCCTATTAAACCTTCCGGTGCAACACTTCCTGCAAAGCGTTTCGATTCATTCCAGATCATGCTCAGGCCTGTCTAATTAAGTATGTTAGTAATACCAGGAGTGAGTGTTGGCAAGCATTGATTATCGGTCACTGTATTAATAACACGCCTCTGTTTTATTGAGCAGCCCCGGGAGGTGTGATTAATGAAGCTCAATAATAATAATAATAATAATAATAATAATAATAATAATAATAATAATAATAATAATGTAATTAAATGTAAAAAATAACATGATATCTTGTAACAATTGTAAGTCGCCCTGGATAAGGGCGTATGCTAAGAAATAAATAAATAATAATAATAATAATAATAATAATAATAATAATAATAATAATAAGCTCGCAGTGACGGCTGATGAACGGCAGTAATGCTTGTCTTTGGGATTCTTGTGATGAAGGGCGCTATTGAAATGTGAATAACACTATATTGTATTGTATTGTATTGTATTGTATTGTATTGTATTGTTTTGTTTTGTAAAATGCAGCATTTCGGTCTGTTACTGTAGTAACAGAATTACAGATATGTTGATTTTAATCTGTAGATGGATAAAGATGCTCTGCACACGATTTTAACAATTATACACATGACTTAATTAAATAAAAACGCAGGTGAATCAGCAGACAGGTGATGTGTGATGTGCAGGGTTATCTGTACAGCGCACATCCACGTGTGGAGCTGTGACCGCGGACAGCAGCACAGTACTACTTCATTAAATAAAAACGCAGGTGAATCAGCAGACAGGTGATGTGTGATGTGCAGGGTTATCTGTACAGCGCACATCCACGTGTGGAGCTGTGACCGCGGACAGCAGCACAGTACTACTTCATTAAATAAAAACGCAGGTGAATCAGCAGACAGGTGATGTGTGATGTGTGATGTGCAGGGTTATCTGTACAGCGCACATCCACGTGTGGAGCTGTGACCGCGGACAGCAGCACAGTACTAGTTTTACACGAGTAAGACTTTCATAAAAAGCGTATATAGGGTTTTATTATGATATTATTCATAGACACTGAATGATATTCAATAAATGCAAAAAACTCAAACCCCGTCTAAAATGAATGAGGGCATTGATACATTAATGAATAAAAAACAAAACAAAAATAAAAATAAACAGACAAACAGCACCAAACCAAAAGTAACACAAATAAAACATGCGTTTCGCAATTGGGATGTATTGAGATGCTTCGCATTACTGCACAGTACTCACCGCTCGCTTCTCATCTTGCCGAGGTATTCGGATGCACCGCTGGTGGCTGCTTCATAAACGCTCCTGATAAGAGAGACTGCAAGGATTAGGGTACGATCGAGAGGTGAACGCAAAGCTCTACCCAGGCACCAGCATCCGACACGCTTTTCCTTTCACTCTCTTCCTCGTAGCGCGGATACCGCTACAATGCCGCCACTGTCTCACAATCGGCCCTTTCAAACGCTTTGCCATTGCAATTTGCATCAAGGAAAACCAGCCCGGTAACAATAGTTGCGGATTTTCTTCTCCGCCGCTGTAATCTGACGCTCCCGCCTCAGTTTTTTCCAGTCGCACACACTGCGCTATGCATTTTTTTCTAGCCAGAAACTACGAGATCATTGTCTTTCGCAGTGCAGGGGCAAGTCTCTCCGATGACGTCAATTCAGGGCTCCATTGACGTAGGTGGAATCCCTTGTGGTTAAGTCAATGGGCTGCGAACACAAACACGAAGTGAGCTAAATATACGCACTGAAACAATGTGTCTTGTGTCTGCCGCGGCTCTGACACAAAAGGAACTCGGATCACTATAGTTATACCTGTTATAGGATTTCAGGGATTTTACAGAAGTAAGCAGGTACAGTTACATCACACCTCCATTCTATTTTTGACTGTTCGTTTTTTAAAACAAGAACATCCAATTACACACGATCACAAACACGTTCTCATTCTCTAAAACCAAACAATTAGTTTCTGATAACCGTATTAAGAATTACAGACACTATTCTTAGTAGTGAAAACACTACATTGCAAATGAGTTCCGTTCGTGGAGTAATGGTAAGGAGAAAGCAATGAGCTTTTCTTTAACTGCGCGTCTTATCACTGTCTTTGCATTATAAATAACCATTATTCTTTTTGCACCAAATAATGTTTCCTACACGGAACGACGCGGAAGGTGTACTGCACAATTCTAGACGGGTCTGGTGCATCAGAACAATGCCGAGGCGTTTCCAGTTCCACATGTGAAACCCTATTGGAACAGGGCGGGTCTCTAAAGTATTTTCTCTGTCGAGTTCTGACTCCCACGGAAATTGTAATTCATGCAATTTAAAGAAAAGCGCCTCTCGCCCTCTAGCGGCAAAAATAAACTACATTTATATTAGAACATAAGGAGGCCATTCGGCCCATCTTGCTCGTTTGGTTGTTAGTAGCTTATTGTTCTCAGAATCTTAATATTGCAGTTGGCTTTACACTGCCGTCAATAGATGCACATCCATACTGTAATAAAAGTGCCCTTTTATATGTTAGGGATGGATAGACAGACAGACACATAGACAGACAGACAGATAGATAGGGTGCTTTTGTGAAAGTTACATAACTGTCCCCAGCTTAAAAAAAAAAAAAAGAAACCCAGCTTGCTTTACAAGTACAGTGCGTGACGTATGGATTTCACAAGCTGCGGGTTGCTTTTCCACATGGTCACCACAGGACGAGTGACATCACCAGAGACAGGGCTTGAGAGGCTGAGATGTGGCTCGTCGCTCCACGGGCTGTTCTGATTGGCTGGTTGAGAGTTTGTCCGGCGGCATGCCAAGCTCGAGACTCTATAATACCCGCCGGCCGACACTCGATCAAATCGGCGACATCAGAAAGTCTGGCCAAGAAAAGCGGATGTAGTTAATAGCAGAAGCTGACAACACCAGGAATTGAAGACGAGTGGAGCACACAACTTTACTTGTGTGTAGCTTCTATTCATTTCAATCTTTTTTTAAACTAAATTACAACTTCATTTTTTTATAGGAAAAATGAAAGGTGCTTTTTTTAAGTTTAGAAATGCAAATTTAGAAAAAAATAATTATATAATTAATGTATACATTATTTTAATGAAATCAAATTAAATAAAATAACTGGAGATGCCGGGGATTGAACCCGGGACCTCACACATGCGAAGCGCGCGCTCTACCACTGAGCTACATCCCCATGATGCTTTACGCGCATGTGTGCCAATAACAGGCTACCCTTTATCATAATAGTTTTTACTTCAGGGCTAAAAAAAATACACCGCTATCAAAACAAATTGAACGCATCCTACCAGATATACACATATAACATAGATTTCGTTTTAGCATCAGTGAAAACAAAAGTGAAAAAAAGTGCAATGGATTGCCCTGGAATCGAACGCGCACACTTCCTGTTCCGAGGAGTCACATTAGCGATTATGACCAGAGAATCAAGTTTTCAAACAGAAGTTTTAAAAATGCGCTTTTTGTTTTGTTTTGTTTACTTGCATCGTTGTTAAGTTTCGCCTGTCGTTTGGCGACAATGTATTATTAGATAAAATAAACAATTCAACACATTTATTGAACCCGCTCACGCCATTCACACCCACTTTTTGATTTAAAATCGATTCATTTGCTGTGTTTTAAGGCGACGTAAAAAAAAATAAAAATCCGACCTGTTTTAGTGTCCCGGAACTTGGGGGCCAGTTGGCAACCCTAAGTTTATCACACTTACATTTTTGCATGCAAGTGTGATAAATTATCTCGTGATCTCGACATAACAGTGTTTTTTTCCCCGATGGCCTGAGCGAGCCGCCGTAAATGTACTTGCTTTCACTGACTGAGCAGTAACTGCAATGACAATAGATGAACACTAGAGGGCGACTTATGCTAACCATTCAGCCGCTCCTGCATCATAGAACGAATCCGCGCTGAAGACGGTGTTGTAGAGGGAGTCAGAGACTGTTAATTCCAGATTCAGTTTTACATATTTTTTTCCCAAAGGGGGGGGGGGGGGGTCTTTTAACACATAAATAAATTGATAACATATCTAAAATTAATTTCAGACAATGGAAGTGAAGACTGCGGAGAGGCGCGTAGGGAGCAGGTGCGCGGGGCGAAGCACCAGACAAACAGATAGTCGGATATTTGTTATTTGCCGGTTATGAATGACGTAGAAGAACTGGCTTAGCGAGTTAAACTTTAACAAACACAGTGACGCTTTATAAAACACAAAAACACACACTAACATCGCCTAGAATTTTAGGATTGAGACAATACAAAAATAAAACATATCTCAATCACGTGTGTGTGTGTGTGTATGTGTGTGTGAATATATATATATATATATATATATATATATATATATATATATATATATATATATATATATATATATATATACGTGATTGAGATAGTTTTAAGTACAGTATATGGAAAACTACAAACAGGTATGTAACTCAATGTGTTAACGTAACATTATTCAGCAGGTTAAACTGGACTTCATGAAGCAAAACGAATTAGTTGTACAGGGCGATGCAAACCTCACTGGCTGTCCATTACCGGAGAGGGTGGCGTGAGGAGGAGCAAACTGTCTGCAGCCACAGTAACAGCCAGCGCACTTCCAACAGGAGCCAATCCGGGTGCTTTGTGTACCAGCTAAAATTAGACTCCAGGCGCGGATATAAAAGGACGCTTTTAAACCCCTTTGTATGATCTCTTTATTAGCACAAGCAACACAGTCCCGGCCCCTGTCCCTTGTGTAGAATATTTGTTTGCAAACATCGAAAGAAAGCCGTTTCCCGGCACCTGATTATTTCGTTGCTGTCCATCACTTTGTTTTAAATGTCCCAGCAGCAGGTTCCACAGCAGCGATAGGGGCGACACGGTAACATTTCAATTCCTGATCATTTAAATAATATACTGAAATAGATCGTTCTGAAACCCACGACTGGGAGCAGGGAAGTGACAGAGTTTTACTGGAAAGTAAAAAAAAAAGAAAAAAAAAAGAAAACAGACGCTTGCCCTAAGTATGGCCCTAACCCATTCATCCACAAGGTGTCGCCAAAGGGCCATGTTTAGGTGGTCTTTAACCCTGTAATGCCCAAGCGATCCCTACGGGAGAAGGTGCGTTGATTACGACATCATTCATCTTCTACACGCTCGTGCGCTGTCCCTGCACTACTATGTCATTGTAGATATAACTTGTTCTAGTCCTAACTTTTAAATCGTATTTCATATTAGTATAGTAGATTTATTTGCACTTACTGTAAACTATACTGTATTTAAATATGAATCTTGCATTGTAAACTTGTACTGTACTGTACTGCCCTGCAACACCTGTAAGTCGCCTTGGATACACGCCTGTGCCAAATAAATAAATAAATACATAAATAAATAAATAATTTAGTTTAGCTCTCAGGCTAGTGGTCCCGCATACCGGCAGTAATGCACAGGAAATTTGAAATGGTTCAGACTGAAAGAGGGTACAACGCTGGCTTCTTGAGAGGATTCTGGGTCGACTTTCAACACAGGGACGTCACATTCTGTACAGGAAGCGGCGCTGGGTGGGAACTCCTCTCGACATGTTTCCCAGAGTCCCACAGGAAGCGGGGAGAGGGGCCAAGCGGCTGGGCTGAGCGATTGGTAAAGGGCTATTGAAGAAACCCGCAAAACAATACTATATACACACACACAGAGGCACTATAAAACTCGCAATCGTGCAAAATTCACAAATACTAAAATAAATTCAATAACTTCAAGGACAAAAGTTGAGAGCGAAAGTCTATTTTTCAATGTTATCGTGACACGTCGATAGATGGATTGTGATAAATTCATAATAAACTATACAATACACTGTACACTCGAGTCATCTTTGGATATTATCTCACGGAGCAGCAAAGCTGTTGCACAACGTTTTAATGATGTTTCAATGAAGAGTCAGACCAACAAAAACGTGTTAACCTATAAGGAGCCCGCTCGATCGCTGTACTGTGAGGTCGCGTCTTCAAAATTAACAAGAAAAAAATAACCGTGCATGCTATAGTCATGTTGGAGTTACCAAAGTCCAAAAGTAGTGTTATTCAGAGTCTATGAAACTAGTCAACTAAATACTACGCAAGTCCACTTAAGATGAAGCTTATCCATTTGTCTTTCTGCAGCACTCCCAAGTGCATTAAACTTGGATAACCTTACTCAGTCAGTTCAAGTTTTAGGTTCTCGTTTCTTGCACAAATGAAGCAATACAGACAGTGTCTTGCCTGAAATATCTCCCCACGCTTGTATAGTTCAGCCTGCTTATCTCACATCCTGTCAGGTTTTGCAATGCTGCCTTGCTCCCCTCAACCCCTTCTTTCCCAGACAGGAAGTGGTACCCATGTTTCGAAATGGCCTGCTTCCTCCCCCGTGGCGACCTGGTAGCAGACAGCATCTCAAATATATATGTTTTTCATTCCATCATAAGAAACTTAGAAAGAAATACAGATATAAACTTAACCACACAGGAAACCCGGCCGTCCAACTGAATCACATCAAAACCTGCTGCAGCACAGAGGGAGGTTTAGCTAAGTTGAGCCTTTTTAAAATCAATTCCCAATTCCAATTCCTTTAAAAGGACTTGGAATTTATATTTTAGAGCCATTGTTCAACTGCTTTCATTTGAAGCCAGTTTAATTGACTGACACACAGGCCAGCGAACGCACACAGTGGCCAGCGAGATTACACAATGACAGAATGACGCAGCTATCAGCTCGCTGCAGACAGCAGGCAACGGGCTATTTCTTCAGGCTCAGCACTTGAGCTTTCTGAAAATATCACTTACCAGCAGCAGGGTGTGGTTAAACTGACAAAACACTCACAGAAAACAGTCACTGAAATGAAGTTCAGCTCCACTCAGGCAGAATGAAGAAGCTTTTTAACTTGCAGTGTCAGATATTTTACATGTTTCAATAACTGACTGTGAATAATATCTAGAACTATAACATCTGGAACTATAACACCTGGAACTATAACATCTAGAACTATAACATCTAGAACTATAACACCTGGAACTATAACATCTAGAACTATAACATCTAGAACTACAACATCTAGAACTATTACATCTTGAACTATAACATCTAGAACTATAACATCTAGAACTACAACATCTAGAACTATTACATCTTGAACTATAACATCTAGAACTATTACATCTAGAACTATAACACCTGGAACTATAACATCTAGAACTATAACATCTAGAACTACAACATCTAGAACTATTACATCTTGAACTATAACATCTAGAACTATTACATCTAGAACTACAACATCTAGAACTATTACATCTTGAACTATAACATCTAGAACTATAACATCTGGAACTATAACACCTGGAACTATAACATCTAGAACTATAACATCTAGAACTACAACATCTAGAACTATTACATCTTGAACTATAACATCTAGAACTATTACATCTAGAACTATAAAACATTCAGCAGTGCAACATACAGACAAACTTTTTCAATGTCTTCAGGTTTGAAATGTGAACGTTCGTAACTGAATTAATTTAAATTAATTGAGCATTTCTATGTCTGCATATCCCCTTCAGTCACTGTGTGTAGAATTGTACCATGTTAAGTTCCCTGCTATATCTATTTTATATAACATACTTTTTTTAAAGTTTTGGCAACTTCTTGAGCTCCAAAGAGTTCACAAGCAGATTTAAAATGTCTGAAAAAAGAAATTAAACAATTGTGACTGAAGGGGAATATAAAGAGAGAAGAAAGAAGCTAAGAGAAGAGAAGAGAGCAGAGAGAGCCAGAGAAAATACAAGTTCATAATCGGAATATTTGTTTTTAATATAAAGCGTTTCTACTGCATTTGCAACTCTTTTGAGAGGACGCAGTGACAAAGCCAGCTGTATCATTTCAGAGGTCATTGACCTTTGCAAGCACACTTCCTTTGTACAGGAAACTATAGGGGCCGACAGATGGCAATTAAACAAAAAATAAAAAGAAACAGGAGTCCTTCTCTGCCATCATCCTTTACTAAGTACACTGCACACAACGCGATGCCATCAACAGCTATTAAAACACCCAACAGCACGAAACTTAGAAAAGCTTAAAGAAGATACATGAATTCAAGGACGAGTGTTTCGACTTGAACTCTTTCTCAGCTGGCTCCCAACAGTGAGAAATGATTCTCAAATCGAAGCATTTGTCTTTGAATGTATGAAGTTCATTTTAGTATTTCTAAATGCAACACAAGAGGACAGTCTGTTCTTCAGCTGTACAGCCCATTTTTATTTAAAACGAGTTCTAAATCACGTATGACAATCCAAGCGCTGCGTAAGCTTTTTTTTTTTGCGTAATCTTATTCTGTGGTTACGTCATCCCATGCATAGAACATGGATCACAATTCGAAAGTTTTAAAAAAATAATAATAAAGCGGAAACCATTTGGCACAGTTTGAGCAACCGGCATGTTGCTCCGCCCCTCTATTAATAAGAGGCGCCCTACACACGAGGTATTGACTAATAAAATAGCTATATAAAAAAACTACTGAATCGGAAACTCTGTGTGTGTGTGTGTGGATGTGTGAGTGTGTGTGTGTGTGGATGTGGGGGGGTGTGTGTGAGTGTGTGTGTATAATCACCCTGTACCTATAATTTTCATATGGTTCTTATTGTCTGTGCTGTGTAAAGTTTCCTGCAGGATAACGATTTCTTAACTTCCAGGAACCGATTCCAAGTAAAACTGAAATATTATCTTCCTGATTGCAGCTCTGAACTTCCTCGCAGGACACACTGTCCAAACGTCACGTCGACTCCTCTGTCCCGGACCGAGCGATCAAACACAGTGTTAATATCTCAACAGCTTGGATTGGAGAATATTTTGAAAAAGTAACAACTTCGTTCGCCATGTTTTCTCTAGATGTACAGTATCTCAACATCATTATTATTATTATTATTATTATTATTATTATTATTATTATTATTATTATTATTATTATTATTATTATTATCGCACCTTGATTTGCACCTGCTCCGATATTTTCCATCTCGTTAGCCTCAACCTTCGCATCAGCATTTAATTCAACAGCGAGGCGAATAAACATTTGCACATCTGCTGCTAACAGTAAAACCAATACAGAGGGGGAAAAAACTCCTAACAGGTGTATCTGGTGTTCAGTCACCTTGAAGTGTCCAGGTGCACTGACCCTTGTTTACTGAAACACTCACTCATAAACTGGGGAGCCGGGCTGATGTCATAATGGGGCTCATGACGTGTGGCGAGGTGATGTCACAATGGTGTAGACGACACCCAACATTGTTGGTGTTCTTAGTTCTGGAGCCCCAGATCTGTAAGTCTAAAAACTCTCCCATAATTTATATCCAATGTCATCCTTTGCACAAATGTGGAGAGAAGATAATGCACAATTCCGTGAGTAAATAATAATAATAATAATAATAATAATAATAATAATAATAATAATAATAATAATAATAATAATAATAATAATAATAATTTGATGGGATTTATAACATGTTGTGTGTAGGAGACTCATTAGAAGAGACAATTTCAAAAGTTTGATCAGACAGAGCCTGCACAATAAGAGACATCCTACAATCAATTTAGGAGGCTGTGTGGTCCGGTGTTTAAAAACAAGACCTTGTAACCCAAGCGGTCCCCACTTCAAATCCCAGTTCACTCATTGTGTGATCCTCCTTGTGCTCTGTCTTTCAGATGAGATGTTGTTGTAAGTGACTCTGCGGCTGATGCATAGTTCACACACCCTAGTCTCTGTAAGTCGCTTTGGATAAAGGTGTCTGCTAAATAAGCAAATAACAATTCTGGTGCAGGTGCTCTGACTACCAGAAGTGCTCTTATACCGTAAGAGAAACAGGGTCAACTGTGCAAAATAACTTAAAGTAACAAACAACACTAAAAAAAAACATTACATATATATATATATATATATATATATATATATATATATATATATATATATATAAATTGAACTCCAAGACCTAAATAAATGTGCTCCGCTGTTTCACACTGCTTCTCAGGTTTGGGAATCACCTGTGCCGCAGTATCGATGGAAACCACACCACGGCTGCTGTGCTGGGGGTTACCAGTTGGTCTTTCTTAAGCAGTAAACTGGTAAAGCTCTCTTAATCCAGCAGCACCTGCCCCGTCGAGCTCGGGAAGCACAAGTGTCATTTCTGAACATGCATCTGTTAAGAGGAAAGCCATCAGCTGTAGTAGGCATTCCCCTAGTGTAGAAAACTCACAGCTTTGATTCATGAGAAGTATAAAGCCATGCTGTTTCCTGTAATACCGCTGTCTTGCTGTCAGTGCAGCCTGTGTTAATGCTTCATGTGTGACTGTACCTGCATTCTGTGTTTATCAATTGTTGAAATCAGTCTTTAAACCACAGACCTTGTATAAGGCCACAGAAAATAAAACACTCTGAATTCTTTAATGCTGAGAGGGAAATTTAGTAACCCACAAAAAACCCTGAGCATCATTTCCCCTGGCTTCTGTTTTAAAAGAAACAGGGTCAAAACAAAGAATCTCAGACACAGCTGTTTTTTTTGTACACATTGCAAAATTAACCGAAAAAACACCATGTAATTGCTGTATATAAGCTCTAAGATTTTGTATTTGGAACGCTATTTGTGAACATGAATTTCTGTTCTCATGACCAGCTACATTTACAATTTAAACATTGCTTTTAAATCAATTTAAGACCCTCTTACGCTGTTTACATATTTGACATACAGAGAATTACACGAAATAGATTCACATGCACTGTTACATGTTTGATTTGTATAACCTTCGTAGACAAGGAATGATCTAATCAGTGGCAAATACATCTTTAATAAAGTGACCCCCCCCCACGCTTTCACTGTGATTCCTGACACCCCCACACTGTAGATTCACTCTCCCTGTGCAGCAGGTATTAGGACCCCACATCCTGACACCCCTACACTGTAGATTCACTCTCCCTGTGCAGCAGGTACTAAGACCCACATCACATTGCTACTCAGGACACAGAAGAATAAGGGACTTGCAAAACCTGTTCTTAAAGCTTGAGTCAGCACCCCTTTAAAAGTTAGAGATTCAGCAACACAGGGCTGGCACCCACTGGCCATCAGTGTGATTCTATTTTGGGGCACATTTGCAGACAGACTGTGCTTGACATTGCAAACGGGTTGTATTACAGGCGGGTGGGATTCTTGTGACTTGCAAAGGTGAAAGCTGCTACATCGCTAACCTCAGAGGTCAGTTTCACTTTCTGATCAGCCACACAGGTGCTAACTGCTGCTTCACGCGTGCGACCACTGAACCCACCTGCTCGAAGTGCTTCAAATCCTACTGCAGCTTGCTGGTAAGCCAAATACAAAAACACCTGGGAGTTTGCCTGGACTAAAATAAAATAAACAATTAAAATAACAACACTTTAAAAAAAGATCACAACATTATACCAGTACCCCACCCCTAAAACATACACACACTTGTTAGCTGTTTATAACAGAGAACAGATGGAGCATTGACAGTAAATAAGCAGAAGCATACTGCCTGCACCCCCTTCTATCTCAGCACACCGAGGTATTAATGTTCCTGTTGAGACAGACTCATCCATTTATGATGCCAGGCTACTGAAAACAAGGCTTGTTGCTGGGGTGGTCGAAGCCTGATGAGGTACAACTATTACTCCCTAAACCCACAGAAGGGCAAAAAAGCCAATTGTTGGGGGCATTTTTCCTTTAAGAAGTTGGGATTATGATGACTTGGGGTAAGTAGCTTTGAGAATCTAATCTAAGAGGTTGGTCTATGTTACCCTTTACCCTTATACATATCAAAACAGCTGACTCCATCTGTGCAGGCACGTGCTAACTTCATTATCCTGACAGCAGTAAAAGATGTGTTGCAAACTCGACAGCGTGTTCCGGAACACTAAGAATAGGAATCCTGCTATTGTTCTTTGGAGGTTCTATTGGGAGATTGGGGGAGGTTAAAGAAGCAGAACTCTAGTAGGAAATGAAACGCAATGTAACAATATTTCTGCAGCTTACCATGGTTGTATCAGAATCACCTTGGTTTTATCATGCTTTTTATGCAACATCCGTAACTTTAAACTAAGGCTGTAAAGCTAAATGAAAATAAAAATCCTAAGCGACTGTTTACACAAAATATATATTTTAACTACAGTCAACCCCGATATTGATGCAATACAGCCATCTGAAAAGTCTTCTCATCAGAAGGCTTGTATCACGCAGTTGGAAAACTACATGGCATTAAGATTAGCCGTATGTTTATTCTTATATAATTATATATTATAATATATATATAGTACATAAGAAAGCTGTGCGAGATGCTGTTGACCACACTCAGCCCAGCCAGGAAGCCTATAAGTCGTAGTGTGGACACCAGCTTGTATCGTACAGCACCCTGCACAACACAGAGGCGCACAGCCAGCGGACGAAGTGTCTTTTTAAAACGTTTCTTTCATCTCTAACCGCAGTGAACTTTGTAACCAGGCAGCCACACTGCCTCTTGGCCACTTGCACCCCAAATAAAACTTCAGTTCAAGTCCTCTGACTAAACCTTGGTATGAACGCTTCAGAGTGGGTAGAATGCTGGCGCTAGGCCGGGAGTGATGCGTTTCCTGCCGTGGTTTCCCTGGCGACGTGTCTGAAGTATCTGTGTTTCCCACATCCTCTCTCGGCGCTGTTCTGGTCGGCTCAGATGACACTGATGGCGCTCCCCACATCCTGTAACGTTAGTCAAATCTAGTAGAAAGAATGGCAGTCTTGTCAGTGTCAGATACATCCCACTCACAGCTCTGCACCCCCTATCTGTCTGTCTGCCAGTCAGTCCTGGGCCTCTCTTAAAATCAGACCCAAATCGTGCTGAAGAGTGCCCAACTGTTTACTATTGTCCAATGGGAACAAGTCGAGGCCACAAGATTTGAACCCAGGCCTCCTGCAGTGAAAGGCACCACAGATTTAGCTATTACTTTGGACTGGACTTGGCAGCTCATTGATATGGTCCTGAGATTGACTTAGAAGCGATTTGAATTCAGACTTGTTCATTTCCATTAGCAACAGCAGATTGAGATCAGTTCGATTTCAATGGGGACTCTGTCTGTCAGCCGCAGTTAGGATGGCGGGCTGGCAGGACTCCATCTCTTCACACTGATGGTGGAAGATGTCTAACGAAGGACGCTAGAGGCGGGTTTTAAATCTGCAGAAAAAAATCTGTAGGCAGAGCACAAGTGCTGTGGATGCGTTAAACAGACAGGGAAATACTGGAGGCTGGCGAATTCACTGATAAGCAGCGGATACAATGTGATCACACAGCTGATGGCTGAGTTTGGTCACAGATTGTATTGTAGAATGATTGCAGCCTCTGTTAGATCGTGGAACGAGATGAGGTTGAGTTTTAGTACAGAAAGAAACGTAGAATAAGAAACCTCGTTTTATCTACAGTAGTTCACACACCCTGACTGATTCGTATTTAACAAATCTCAATTTATCCGTTACTGTAATTCAAATGTACAGTCTTCAAAGCCCAGCAGTTTAAACAACTGACGTAAACGGGGCAGACGTCATTGTTAGGGTTAGCTTGGATTCTAATTTAGTCCAGTTTTAGATCACGCTCAGCTTGTAAACGGGGCAGACGTCATTGTTAGGGTTAGCTTGGATTCTAATTTAGTCCAGTTTTAGATCACGCTCAGCTTGTAAATGGGGCAGACGTCATTGTTAGGGTTAGCTTGGATTCTAATTTAGTCCAGTTTTAGATCACGCTCAGCTTGTAAACGGGGCAGACGTCATTGTTAGGGTTAGCTTGGATTCTAATTTAGTCCAGTTTTAGATCACGCTCAGCTTGTAAACGGGGCAGACGTCATTGTTAGGGTTAGCTTGGATTCTAATTTAGTCCAGTTTTAGATCACGCTCAGCTTGTAAACGGGGCAGACGTCATTGTTAGGGTTAGCTTGGATTCTAATTTAGTCCAGTTTTAGATCACGCTCAGCTTGTAAACGGGGCAGACGTCATTGTTAGGGTTAGCTTGGATTCTAATTTAGTCCAGTTTTAGATCACGCTCAGCTTGTAAACGGGGCAGACGTCATTGTTAGGGTTAGCTTGGATTCTAATTTAGTCCAGTTTTAGATCACGCTCAGCTTGTAAACGGGGCAGACGTCATTGTTAGGGTTAGCTTGGATTCTAATTTAGTCCAGTTTTAGATCACGCTCAGCTTGTAAACGGGGCAGACGTCATTGTTAGGGTTAGCTTGGATTCTAATTTAGTCCAGTTTTAGATCACGCTCAGCTTGTAAACGGGGCAGACGTCATTGTTAGGGTTAGCTTGGATTCTAATTTAGTCCAGTTTTAGATCACGCTCAGCTTGTAAACGGGGCAGACGTCATTGTTAGGGTCAGCTTGGATTCTAATTTAGTCCAGTTTTAGATCACGCTCAGCTTGTTGCATGTTTCGAATAACGAGCCACAGGCAGCATCTTGTGACAAGCGGCTTTGTTTGTTTTGCACTTTGGAGGAACACGTCATTCTCACAACAGAAACGGACACTTCCTCAAGCAAGCGCGGCTTTGGCTACGCACAGACTAAATATACATATCATCTTTTTTTATGCTGTGGTCTCAGTTCCACTTCCTCTGAAACGCTCCCACTCCTGCCTATCAGAAGTATCTGGTGCCTGCAGTGTCACGCGCACACGCACACACATTTGCATTAGTGAATTGGTTGCCATGCACCTGTCTGCACGAAACTGAACTCAGCCAATAAACAGATGAGCTGCTGAGGTTTGGTTAGAAGTTAATACAGCTACTGTAACCCTGTCCCTTTGGGAGTGCTTTTACAGTAAACACTCAGTATAGTCTCTTCAACACAGACCTCAAAAGCAACACAAGAGACATCAGTGCCGTGCTCACATAATGCTACTGCTGGGCCAAACACGAGTGTTTCATTAATTCAAAATGCAAAAGAATACTCCCTGGAATTATCTGGAAAACAAGTGTGTAATTACAGTATCTCACTGGATTCAATTACACCTAATTGTTAATGATGAAGTATTAAAGCAAGTAGAGAAGCACACTGTACAGAACCATGCGTGTGTTTTTTTACTCCCATGAATGCATTGGGTTTCCTTTGCAGGATATCTTTCTGAGAGTCATTTAAAAATGATAGATACACTAATACATTTCAAGCAGAGTTTGCATATTCGAATATCTGTCCCAGCAATACAGAAAACAAAGATGCAAACACAAAATGAAATATAGAAAGCTCTTTACTCAGACTGGCAGCGCTCCTGTCTTGACTGCCAGTCTGATGAAAGCGATAACGTTTGCATAAGTCGTTAATCTGGCGAGATCATGCAAAAAAGCTACATCACATCCTACCATCAAATTTACAAGAGCATTAATGGAGACAGTGTGCAAGTACGTTTATATGGAAGGAAGCACTTTTTGTTTTTAGACATTGTTATGGACGAACCTAGCAGGTGAGGGGCTAGCACGGGGCCCTGTGGTAACCCTGCGTGCTCCTAGTGCACACGATGCCCTGTGGTAACCCTGCGTGCTCCTAGTGCACACGGGGCCCTGTGGTAACCCTGCGTGCTCCTAGTGCACACGGGGCCCTGTGGTAACCCTGCGTGCTCCTAGTGCACACGGGGCCCTGTGGTAACCCTGCGTGCTCCTAGTGCACACGATGCCCTGTGGTAACCCTGCGTGCTCCTAGTGCACACGGGGCCCTGTGGTAACCCTGCGTGCTCCTAGTGCACACGGGGCCCTGTGGTAACCCTGCGTGCTCCTAGTGCACACGGGGCCCTGTGGTAACCCTGCGTGCTCCTAGTGCACACGGGGCCCTGTGGTAACCCTGCGTGCTCCTAGTGCACACGGGGCTCTGTGGTAACCCTGCGTGCTCCTAGTGCACACGGGGCCCTGTGGTAACCCTGCGTGCTCCTAGTGCACACGGGGCCCTGTGGTAACCCTGCGTGCTCCTAGTGCACACGGGGCCCTGTGGTAACCCTGCGTGCTCCTAGTGCACACGGGGCCCTGTGGTAACCCTGCGTGCTCCTAGTGCACACGGGGCCCTGTGGTAACCCTGCGTGCTCCTAGTGCACACGGGGCCCTGTGGTAACCCTGCGTGCTCCTAGTGCACACGGGGCCCTGTGGTAACCCTGCGTGCTCCTAGTGCACACGGGGCCCTGTGGTAACCCTGCGTGCTTTGCCTCTTGTTCTTCCCAAGCTTTTGTTCTTATGTACGTCTGTTCGTCTCTGCGTTGTCATTATAAACCTCAGCTGATTGTTTATATGAAATGCTGCTCCTTCTTTGTGAAGATGTATTTGAACTTCCTCCTGTTATCAAAGCCACTGTGATGTGAAGTGAAGCTCAGTCCACAAAGGCTTCCAGCTGGACCAGCGTCGGTAAACACGCTTAAAACGGAATCCGCGCCCTGCATTGTTTTCTGAAGCCAGGTTTCCTTTTCGTCATGCATTTTTTTGCCTTCTCTGAATTTGTCTCGGATTGCCCACAACCAACTAGAAATACCTACTATACTCTTGTAAACAAAAAAACCGAAAAAAACACCTTTTAAAAGTGTACCATGAATACTGTGTTTGTTTTTACCAGGAGACCGTGCTCTCATTAACAGAGGGGTCCTGGAAACCAATACAAACAACATTACAGAGATGGACACGAAAATCTAAGAATACAATGCACTCATTTACATAAACACGTATCACACTTTTGCGCAAAAAAACTTAATTGTTTTGAGTATTCAAATGAGTTTGAAGTTTTACGCAGTATAAAATAAACATACTCACAAGCACTGGCTAGTACTCTTAACAAAATACATAATATGGCCCAAGAAAACAGCGTTTCCGGAGGGGATATTGACAATGTAATGTAAACATTAATAATAGGCCCTATACCTAATATTTAAGAAAATGATTTGTATGTTAAATTTGCTGTTTTATTTACGTAGCATAAAATTGCTGTTGCAAGAGGCTGGGCGTTTCGTTTTCACAAAACCGCCTGACCTAATTAACAGTACAGTTTGTTTACATTGCCACAATGTTGGTGTATGCTCCTTGCCCCTTGAAAGAGCGCTGTAAGCTGAATAGGACGCTCCGGACAGGACTTGCAGCAGTAGGCGGTCTAAATGATATTGCCCGTTTTCCGTAAAGCTCTTTACTATGACATCATAAAATGGGCTGAAGTTCTATGGGATTCTGTGATTCAGAAGGTGGCCGCTATTATATAAAGTCAGGCGAAGAGTTAGTCAGGTTTTATAAAGGACCAAGAAGATCAAACAGAAATATGTTCCAGATGAAATCGAAGCACATCGTGTTTGTCGTTTTTTTTTTTAAAACTTTCGTTAAAGGGTACGCAACGCGAATCAAGTGTTTTTTTTTGTAGACGCGTTGAAAATATGAAACAAAAACGAATAGCAGAAGCGCCTTGAGCGTTTAAATTGCATTCCTCTCGCTTTTGTGGTGCTGCTTCGGATTCCAAACCGTGAACATATTTAACTGAGAAGCAACAGAACCATTGTTATTGAAGCACAGTGTTTGTTAACGTAACTGCATTGTACCCACGCGAGCTTCATTTCCATCCCTGTAATCGGAATGAAGAGACTGCAAGGGCTGCGTCTGTAGTGTTTGGCAGAAGCAAGCAGAGTCTAAATGCAAATAAACAGATGCTGCGTGTTTTTACTAAAGCTGTGGTCTCTGTGCGGACTGCTTAAGTCGAATTAAAATTGTTCAAGCTTTTGCTACTATTCAGACAGCTCTAGTTTTTTCAGTAAACAAACTCGGAACTGGAGAAGAGAACTGGTTTATCTGTGTGGAACTGGCAGCGTGCCACCGTTCACTGAACAACTGCAATACAGGCAAGCTGTCGTGTCAACTCAAGAGGGGATTATCCCGGACAGCAAACGCTTGAATGTATGAAAGATTGAATGAATAGCATACAGTGTTACGCAAGGAAGCTCGGAGGCACTCCCTGCTATTAGCGTTGCTCCTTGCTGTTGCCTTTTTATGATGGTTTGCCACGATTGGTTTTGGGTTCTGTTTGTCCAATATTGAGTTACCAGTTTTTTTGTCGTGAGTTTGTCTGGGAAATCCTATTTGCCGGGGACTGGACAGTGATCCCAGTTGAAAAGGTCACATTCAAATGGAGAGAAGTGTTAAGAGGAGGCATCCACTTCTTTGTGTTGCTATTAAAAATCAAACAACTCACACAATACGTTCAAATGCCATGCATTTATTATTTTTAAACTGAAAATAGAACATAGCTTTATATTTATATATATATATATATATATATATATATATATATATATATATATATATATATATATATTACATATATATATATATATATATATAATCTGAACGTGTGTTGGCATCCCTCTTTTGAACATTGTTTTTAAAGAAACTATTTACAACCAAAAAACAAATAAATAAATAACTTAAAATTGTTTTAAAAAAAAAACCAAAAAAAAAACCAAAAAACCACAACTTTAAAAGGTTTACCAAAAAAATAAAAACCAGAAAAAAAAGCAGCTAAAATTTGCTTTCTTCCTCTTCCAGAGAGCGATTGAGTCCCGGGATGAACTTTAAGAATGTGCTGCGGAAGCTCTTCTGCTTCTTTTTACGTGGCAGGGAGCCGTAGTTGCTCTGGCTGCTGCTGCTGCTGCTGTTGCTGGTTTTGTCCCAGGATCGGGTCTGGTAGCTCCTGGTGCTGGCACTCCTGCTCAGGCTGCTCTTGGTCGTGCTGAACAGGTCGCTCAGACCCTTTTTGCATGGGACCCCCGGCTGCTTCCCCTTGTCCCCTGCGGAGTTGTGGATCCCCTCCTCGAAGAAGCAGGTTTGATACAGCGCGTCCTCGCTCTCCACTGTGCTGCTCCTCACACAGCTGGTTGAGCTGCAGGGGCTCCCGGTGGAGTAGCGCTGCCGATGGGAGGCTGGACTCTGGGATGGGACGGGGTGCTGCAGGGGCTCCCTCCCGGTGGAGTAGAGCTGCCGATCAGAGGCTGGACTCGGGGACGGGATGGGTTTGGTTCCACTGCTGGTGCCGTAGATGCAGGCTCTCACCGACTCCAGCGTTTCATACATGGCAGGGTCATTCAGAACAATCCCTGAAAAAACAGTTATAGTTTCTATTTAATTTCCTAAACTTTATCTGGGATATGCTGATAACCACTCGGATCATCCCCTTTAAAATAAAACAAATGAAAATAAATATGTTGTTGACAATATTAATGTGCAGGGATAGGTATACTGCAAGACTCCTATTGCTTAGTGGTTTCACACATGCCAGGTTTTACTACACAAGAGTAAAGAGCTACACAGTGTTTAGGTAACAAGCTCAGGTGTGTCTTAAACTCAGCAAAACCAGGAATGGATCAAACTGCTATGCAATGGGGGTCTTGTACACATCAGGGATGGAAATAACACTAATGTGTTTATGGAATTGAGTAAACACACTTCCTTCAGTACCCTGCTTGGAAGACTATTTATTATCATAAAACCACCAGGCATCTGGTTTTCCAATGTCGTTTCAGAATGTACGCCCAACCCTCCCGGGTTTGAGTTTCACCACAAAGTCTATTAATAATAATAATAATAATAATAATAATAATAATAATAATAATAATAATAAGACGTGCTGCTAATGGATCTTTGATACTTAAATAAGCTTTTGAAAACATTTTATAACAAATGTAGAGCAAGTTATCATAACTCAATGGGTTAAGTTTCCCTAAACCAACAGAAAAAGTTTCACTGTTAACCCGAAAAGTACAGCACAGCAAAAACCTCTGCAGGAATTCAGTGTGAACTGCAACGTCATGTAGGAATGCAGACAAATCAACTCGTCAAAAAACTAGTAAGTAGAATGAACAGCTTGCCCGTCTGCCAAACCAGTTTAGCTGAAGCGCTTGAGGGCATGAAACTTAGTACACAGGTTTCAGGAAACTCAAACAATCTTTAACTGTACAGTAGACAAATACCTCGAATCGATTTCTACACAGTACACTAACCTCAACCAGATTTCCTCAAAATCAGGACCAGCTCCCTATTAACTCTTATTGGACCAGTGTGGGCTCAGCTTATCTATCTCCATGTGAGCCGGGACAAACACTAGCATGCTTTAAATACACATTACAGGTGGACTGTCACCCCAAACCTGGCAGTCCAAACTGACCTGTAATCCAAACCATGCTATTATGCAGGCTGATAGCAGCTGTAGAAAACAAAGTGTCAGAATCCTAATTCTACGATTGGATGTGTAAAACACTTAGCCTCTGTATTTCATCCAAAGGGTTATTCCTGTTTTTTGATGGGATATCAAAAGATAAGACAAGCACTTGGGTTTGGTACCGAGAAGAGTCAGCTACACAAATCTCTCTTCCAAACAGGGTCCCAGAAAAAGGTATGAATTTGTCATCTCATCGAGCCCTCATTCCCCGTGGCCAGCGAGGTGGTTAGATTCCACTGTACTGTTGCAGCTACACTTCAACCCCCTATGCCGTACCAGCAAGAGGGGCTGCCAACGGCATTTAACCCTTAAGATACGCAACGAATCGAGTGCTTGCTGCTCAAACGGTTTCCTATTTAAAACACATGCGAGAGCGACTCGAGCATCACGAGGAGGAAACTGACCATTCGGACGACCGGATCCAACCCCTCAGTACACTTTAAACCCTGTTTCGTGCACCTCATTGCAAAAATGAGTTATTTTATTTGTGGAACACGTGTCCCTTGCACCTTAAAAAGGGTTAAAGAAAAGCACCGCACGATACGAGAAGCGAGAAAGAGAATGAAAGTGGACTCACCGTGAACTAGTCTCTGTTCCTGCACCATTAAGGACCTGTACTCTCCCCACTTCTCATGAAGGGTTTGCTGGAAAGAAGGAAGCAGAATTGAGAGGTCATGCTACAGGCATTAACACTTTCTTAGCAGCATCGATCCACAGAATTGTTAACAGGAAATTAGGGAGTGGGGTTCAAAACAGAAGAGTCTGTTACCTTTAAATACTGTAATCTGGTCTCCAGTTCGGCTTTCCTGATCGAATCTCCGTACACAGTTTCCAGCCTGAGAACAAGGATATTGTTTGTTAACACCGAAGCAGAACCAAGTGCATCTAAACGTAGTGTACAGATTGAATGTCGCTCAAACACATGCTGCTCCTGGATTATCGTCTTGGAAACATGGCGTATCCTGTTACAATGTCCACACCAAGGAGTATCAGTTTGAACTATTGCTCCATGTGCTGGCATTGCACATTTCTCATGGGTCTTAAGATGTGCATATCAAAGGCTGACATGCATACCATGCAACTTGTATTTGGATATTTTAATGCCTACAATTGTGGGGGGAATTAATGTTTTGGTTTCAACCAATCAAAGCGTCAGAATTAATAACATTGCAGTTCATCTTACACAGGCTGCAATCCGACATTTCAAAAGGCGCGGAAAATGGCATTAACAAAGTTATAGGGTTTCTCTTTAAAAGATTTATAATAGGTTAATTTGTACAGATGATCCTGCCCCTGACAGTAAAATTGTTTCTTGGCCTTTTCTTAACCACCCAAAAGGCTCAAGAAGACGCTCTTTCAACACAGTCAGTCTATTACCTGATGTAGTTTCCAGCTGAGCGGATGAGCTCCACCATCTCCTTGTGCTTGTAACCCTCCACGCTGGCATCGTTCACACTGGCAATGGTGTCTCCTGATAAACACACAGAATGGAAGGACTGAGTTAGGGAACAACCGAGGGGGTTACACAATAAAATCACACCTCTACAGTTCAGAGGGGGAGCTTTTCAAAATGATCCAAACCATGGCAAGTCTTAACACTGTCCCTGAATATAAAATCAGGACCAAACCGGTCATCTTACTCGTACTGTTAGAGATGTTGGTTCTCAAAGTCCCCTCTTTAATGATTTAAAACAAGAGCAGCGTTTCAAGCCACCACCGTTTCGATCCGTTGAGCCCCACTGTGTTTGTGTGCGTTATTAAAACCAGCAGAAAGATTTACTGGAGATTTCCATTTAGAAGACAAACTGCCCCCTCACAGCCAGACTCCACATAAACACTTGTTTAGCAAAGGATGAGAACACATTGGGATCAGGAGACATGCGAGATACACATGGGAGATATAAAGGGGGATCAATGTATGTCCAGCCTACTGCTGCTGCTCGGGGCACCTCCACCACAGGCCACCTCAGAAATGTAGAACGTTTACAGATTTGGGTAAAACTAAAAGGCACAGTCAAACATTTCAAAGCACCAAATTGTCTCTCAAACGTCTTGATTTAAATGAGCTGGAAAACAGGAGGTCCAGGGAGATGTTCACAAGTAACTGACTGCTTGTATTGTTTCAGCTGCTTACCGCATGGGAAATAAGGGAGAGAGAGACTGCATTGGACCCGTCCCGAGTGAATCTGGGTTACCTTCTTATTACATCAGTCAGCCCTACTCATCATGAGACTTAAAACCAAGTCCTCTCAGCATTGCTTGTCTATATAGAAAAGTAATATACTGCGACAGTGAAACTGGTTACAGACTACAATCCATTCTCTATATACAGTACATTAATAGCTGTTGACAAATTGATCTGGAAAATATTCCGTGGTTTAACAAACTGTAGCTCAACTTATGTGTCACAATTAGGTCATTGTTTTTTCCATTTTTATTGTTTGTTTTGGTGTGTGTGTGGCAGCAACCTGGCATGACTTCTGACCACAAGAACATTAGGAGGTCTCTGCCGAGAGGTTTGCCACTGTATGAAACCACAGCAGCAAGGACTGTATTCAGAGACGCCTCCAAGCAGGAAGTGAAACTGGCAAACTGAGAAGCAAACAAACCCAGAATGCAATCTGACTGCAGCGAAGACAGGAAGCTCACAAGGGTTGATGTGGATTTCAAAAGGGCAGGGATCTAATCTCTTCATTATTGAACTCTTAAAAGGGAGAGACAGACTGTCTCAAACAGACCCCCTCCCCACCTCTACAATGCAGAGATAATTCCCTCTTAATCCAAAAGCACTTACCAACTTTGAGCCCTCCTGCATGGGCAGGGCTGTGGTCGTGCACCTTGCACACAAATGTGCACATCTCCAGCGAGTTTTCATTCTGGTGGTGCAGGCCGTACGTCTGGAAAACAAAACACGCGGCAGTTAAATACCACTGGCTTTGACTTCAAATAGCTTTTTTTGGCAAACAAAACCATTGGAACTGATGTCCAAAAGCTATTGAAATGTAATCAGGGTGCTGCTGTAATTATAGCAGCTTTTAAAAGATATTAAAATAACAAACTGTGAGAAGAGTGCCCAGATATTTCATATGAACACTGTTTCCCCAAAACCAACTGTCTGTGTCACAGCTGTTAATACATTCCATTCAATCCTGCCTGGTAATTCCAACCTACTTAGAAAACTTTCCTTAAAGAAATGCATTGACGCTGGGCATGGTAACGACACAAAGAACACACACAATTATTTGCTAGAAACTGCACAGTGGAAACCTGTGTCGTGAGTGAAAGTGCACACCAGTGAAGATTTAGTGAATTGGTGTTACTTTCAATAAAATAATTATGAGAATGAGGAGAAGAACGGCCGGCCCCTCACCTGGATTTCAAAGCCAAACGTTTCATTGTCTTCCTTCTCCAGGATAATAATTTTCCTGAAAACAAAGAAAACTGATGGTAAAAACACACGTTAACCAAGCTTACACTTCTATCCAGTCATCATGTGTTAATTGAAGGGGAGGGAAGGCAGAGACATGATGGGACCTGGTCTTCAAAGCAATGACAGCCACCATCTGCGCATTATCTTAAAGTCAGTGTTGGAAGTTATTGGCCCCCAGCAGGGCGGTTCTAAGCCACTTTAGGTAATCCTCGAATCTGATAGAAAATACTCTGACTTCCAGAAGACTGGATTTGAAACTATTTCAACTACCCTTCCAACAGAACAGTCCAGAGATACCTGCACACAGACTCCACTCGAATGTCTCATAGGAAGTGCAAAGCCGAGCTGAAACTTCAGGGGGGGGGGGGGGGGCACGATACTTTAAAACACCGCACCCCCAATTTAAATATATTAGAAATGTATCATGTTTTAAATACAGCGCAAATTAGCGCGCCAATGACGATTTAAAAAAGGACAGAGAATCCAGCCAATTGCTCGCATTACTTATTTATTTAAAAACTAAGGGGTCTTTAAAATCAGCACAGAAACTAGGACCAGGTGACTCTGAAAAGGAACTAAGTGGAGCTAGACTTGGGACAAGGCATCGAGCCACACATCCTCCTCTCGTTTGTAAAATGATTATGTACTTAAATAACAAAAAGAAATACAACAGCAAAGATCTCGCCCCAACAGACAGCGCTACGTTTGATATTCAGAGCCAGCAGCACGAAAAGCAGAACAAGGACGCGGACTGCGGCTCCCACAGCGGGACGAGCGAGAGGCCGCGCCCCGGGCTGCACAGCTGCTGCATTGTTTTCAGACATCGCCGCCTAGAAATATTTGAACTTCTCCACTGAAATAAAAACAAAAAGCAAACTCGCTTTGGAAACTTCTGAACAAAACCCTGGAGCGTTCCAAAGGGTGATTTCCAAAGTAAAAAAGGAGTCTAATGAAGTGCAAAGACTTTACAAGGAGTTACAGCCGATGTGCTTCAAAACAGACTTCGTACTGAAAACAACTCCTATCAAAAGCATTGGCAATCCCCTTTGTTTGGAACAAAACAAAGACGTCACTACGTCATCCGGTTTTTTAACTAGCTCTGCTCGATGATCTAATAAGAAGATTATCTAAAAAAAAGTTTATACTATGACTTCTATTGCATAGCAGTTTCACCCATTCCAGGTTTTAATACAAGCTTGATTAGCCACAGTGCGTAGGCAACAAGCTCAGGTGTGTCTTTAAAAACTCACAGTAAAACCAGGAATGGATCAAACAGCTATGCAATGGAAGTCTATTTTCCATCCCTGTAATGCGACTTGCTTTGACACAACACAGCCAACGTAAGGGGAAGGAGGGGTCGTGAACCCAAATCGACTTCAATCAGGCTCTTGTTAAATCTCCTCTAAAGAACGCATTTCAGGTTGGTGGATTAGGTGTGCAAATGCGGTCCTTGTGTACATTATAAAATAACTATTTGAAAAATCCCTTAACCTGTTTAGACCTCAGTTGCACATGGCCTAGTATTTACTATGTGTTGCATGGGGGAAGACCAATACGCAGGCGCGGCTTTAAAACGCATGGCTTTGCCCTGTATATATATGATCTGCTTATTTCTGACAGCTGTAAAAATGTGTCTTATCAAGCCTGTATTTCCAGGCGAAAGAGGATCGACTCCTCAAATCTACTCAGCGGGTTCAGCGTTTGACCTACATGCCAGTCAATCCAATAAAATGTATCAAATCTCTTTCAGTAGCCTAAAGTACAGCGCGTGATCGATTACCTGACGAGCTTAAAAAAAAATGCCTGGCATCAAAAATGAGGCAAAAAAAAAATAAAAAAAAAATCGCGCTGCTCTTCTGGGCTTATCCAGAAAACCGATATTAGGATGAAAACAAGCCTCCTGCTGCATAGCAAGTTCACCCATTCCAGGTTTTACTAAAAGCTTGATTATAGCCACAGTGTACCGGTTACAAGCTCAGGTGTGTGTCATTAAACCCAGTAAAACTTGGAATGGGTCAAACTGCTGTTTTATTTCCATCCATACGATAGTAAATACTGGGACAGTAAAAAAAGAATTCATAAAAACGTCCCCCTCCTACTGAAAAGCACACACTGACGTTTGAAAAAACGTCCCGGGTTTTAGGGATTTTTTTTTTTGAGAATGTGCGTAACCTGAGAACCACGCAGAAAATCAATACAAATATAAACAGGCCGTTATCAAAACACAAATGAAACTTGCCATTGCGGGATCTGGTTTTAAAACAAGTCAGTGAACGGGAGGATTTTACACCGAACAGAGGAAGCTCCCTTTACCTCTAACCGCAGTGCTCTGTGCGCATTGTCTGCAGGGTTTCCCCTTTTCAAATAACACTGGCACGGTGCAGCTAGGCTTGAGAAGATACAGGTGAATGAACCACTCCGCCTTACCTCTGCTGTGCAGGCGAGTGAGTCAGAGATTTCCACTTCAAAGATGCCCCCTAGGCAAAGAAAAGAAGAGCCACAGGTTAGGGGTGGTATCGAGCAAGGAGGCACGCGTCAGGCGGAAATCCGGGACTGGTGCCAGGACAGCAAGCCTTCGTGCCAGTAAACAAGCTAACACAAAATTCATAGTGGTTGCAACATCTACTTTTAGTACACTCCCTTTAATAGAATATTTGGAATGCCTCCACCTAAATAAACCTTAAACACTCGTGTGAACAGTAATATGGTCCGTTATGCTTAGAAGGGATAATACAGTACATTGTCTGATGAACCAAATGTATGACAACAGTTTGTTCAGACCAGGCATTGACAGTTCTGATAAGATCATTTAGTATTAAAATATGGTTACAAAACAGACAGAGCTGTGTGTTTTAAAACATATTTTCCATGCATGACACACACACACACACACACACACACACACACACAGAGCACGGGCAGTACAATAAAACAAAGCTTTGTTTAACATCTCAAACACGGTCACCCCCGCCGATATGTTTAAAGCTCCCGTAATGTGGTGCATAAATCCGTCTCAAATTAGACCGGACACACAATAAAAGCCCCCTTTCACTGCCCGCCTTGTATTTGCCTAATTTTAAATTATGAATGTATTTAATCTTCTCCATTTCAGGCTCTATTAACGCTTTGCTAAATGGGGGGTTCTCCTTTGTGCGCGTCGTTCAATGGGTTATTCAGAACCTGCCCAGCGTGAAGACAAAGGGGGAGCTTTTTAACAACGCGGTCGGGAGACCTGCACGTTTCACAGGGCTTTTTTCAATGATCTCATTTGTTTCCCTAAATACCTTAAAGACTCCAGAGAGCCGCACGCGACTGCAGTACAATGTGGGTTGTGTGGGAGGCACGTGTGGGTCCCATTCATTCGCACAGCGTCAGAACTGCACCTGGTTCAATAGCCCCCTTTTAAATCACGGATCACTTGAGAGTGATTAAAGTCAGTTTTCTGCAACTGCAGCACAAAGAAACGATCTGTGCATTGTGCAAAACATCACAAAGGAACAGAGATTTTAAAAAGCTTAACCCTTTAAAAAAGAACCAATGGTACGTCATGAAGATTCCATTCAGGGAGCAGAAATCGGGCTTCATTTAACCCCAAAAAGCAGACCTCAATTTTTCTCCTTACTGTCTCAAAATCCTTGCATGTTTATGGTATGGTCTGTTTCTGCACTAACGACATCAGCGCGTTAAATTTAACAAAAGCACGCCATTAATCTGTAACAAACCTGTTCTAGAATTTGTAGACTTTGGAAGTTAGCAGGCAATTGGCCGTTTGTTTATTAAAAGACAATCGTTTCACTTTTGATTACTTGTTTACCCATTAGGTACCACATTTCTGTGCAGTATAACTAAACGAAATCTACAACGTTTGATAATCAAGCTCCATCTTGTCAAAACGTTTGGTCAAAGTTTGAGTTGTTTTTTGTTTTTCCAGTTTTGAAGTTGGGCCTCCATGTCACCAATGCCAGCACATACATTCTTGGGTGCAGCTCCTTTGCCAGTGTGCACAGTACCCTCATTGTAAATGACAATGTATAATAGCACCAATAAAATAAAAACCAGCCCACGACAAATGAGGCACCGGGCTGGGGAACGGAGCAGCATAATGTGTGCCCTGTCTCCGAGCGCAACAGTGTGGTGAGGGGGTGGTCAGAGCGACACAGCTTCAAACCACGGCCCTTTGTGAGCAAAGAATGCGCAACATTTTAGAATATGCATGCAGAATGATTCTTATAAAACACAGCGTTTGACAGTCATGCAAACAAGCGCGCGCCCCCGACACATACGTTCTAGATTATACAAAGCAGCATTCAAATGAACGCAACACCATTAACAGCACGAACCGACAAAGAAACAGTGAACCCCTTCAGGTATATAAAGAATGGAGAGGTTCTTCAAACGGTTTATTCTTAAAATACATCCGAGAGCGACTCAAGTATCACGAGGAAGAAACTGACAATTTGGACGAGCAGAGCCAACCCGTCAGTATTTAAGAACATAAGAAAGTTTACAAACGAGAGGGGGCCATTCAGCACATCTTGCTCGTTTGGTTGTTAGTAGTTTATTGATCCCAGAATCTCATCAAGCAGCTTCTTGAAGGATCCCAGGGTGTCAGCTTCAACAACATTACTGGGGAGTTGGTTCCAGACCCTCACAATTCTCTGTGTAAAAAAGTGTCTCATTTTCTGTTCTGAATGCCCCTTTATCTAATCTCCATTTGTGACCCCTGGTCCTTGTTTCTTTTTTCAGGTCAAAGAAGTCCCCTGGGTTGACATTGTCTATACATTTTGAATGTTTGAATCAGATCGCCGCGTAGTCTTCTTTGTTGACTGAATAGATTCAATTCTTTTAGCCTGTCTGCATACGACATGCCTTTTAAACCCGGGATAATTCTGGTTGATCTTCTTTGATCTCTTTCTAGAGCAGCAATATCCTTTTTGTAACGAGGTGACCAGAACTGACCAGAATTTATAATAAAAAAACCCACAACATTGCAAAATTAATAAAGATAACATCGCTTTATTTTGTGGGACACGTGTCACTTGTACCTTAAAGGGTTAAACAGACAGAACTGGTCAAAAGGTGTGTATTTAAAAAAAAAAAAAAAAGTGTAAGATGCTGCATTCACATGCAAGCAAAGAGAGATAAATATGTAAGCTGAACACACGTGTCTGGGAAATACCGTTTTTTTCTTCCTCCGAGAGAATGTCCCTTTGATTTTGCTCTTCTAAGAGAGCCCCTTTCAGGTTTGTTATTGTTCTTCGTTAAGACCCAGAGGCCTATACGCGGACCCAGAGTACCTACGTACTGAGATTTCTTCTTCTGACCATTAAGAGGTTGACTCCAGTGGTAAATTGCACACGTCTCAATAAAACTACAGCCGTGTATATAAAACCGCACACTTCGTTAATATGAGAGAGAGAGATACACTATCGTATAAAATTACAAATCAATCTGGCATCAAACTCGCCCTTTTAAAACTTTGCACATGCATTTCCCCTCGAATTGACAAGGCGCACGCAGGCTTGCTGTCTCCGCTGCTAATTGACTGCAGACTATCTTTCCACACATGTGCCGTCAAGATGCGTTACAGAAAAAAAAAAAAAAACACACACACACGAGCCGCAACCCATTGAATTCACACAATCGCGTGTATTTATAAAGCATGCTGCTCGTGCTTTTGCTATGTGTTTACTAGCAGACGCCCTTACCCAGGGCGACTTTCAGTTGTATACAAAATGCATAAAGAATTACAGTACAATAAAGAGCTCGATACAAAACACAATGACTCCAGTCCTAATAAGAGCAAATACCAAACACAGTACGATTTGATACCGGGACAGTTCAACAGAGCAGATTAGTGTTGATAGTTACATCAGGGTTAGATACGGGTGCAAGTGAGATACCGTAATACAGTAAAATAGGGATCAGATAAGTGTAAATTAAAGCACATTAAAAGGCAGAGTGCTATACAGACCAGAAGGGAAGAGTTGAGTTTTACAGGTGTTGTTTCAAGGTCATAACTGATGTTAAATCCGAGATACACGCGCATGCAAATCTAGTCATGTGAAGTTATATTCTAGATCCGATATTGTGCTGTAGGTTCTAGAATATTTTAGGGTGACAAAGAACCACTAAGTTTTTGAACCGGCTCTTGTTCAATCTGTAGGAGTGCTTAATTACCCTACATGCAACAAGTGTGCCAAACAAAACACGACATCGCGAAACTTCTATAAAACGAATGTACAGTATTTAATGTAGAGAGGCGATAGCGTTTATTTAAGTTGTTAAAAACACACACACACACACACACACACACACCACACCCTGTTTCTTAAAATAATTAAGTAACCTGCAGGTTGGTGTCGATTGTCCACACGACATTATCATTATAAATGGAGTACTGCAATAGAAAAGTTCACTGTCTACAGCTGGGAGCAGCAGGAGCGGTATAGTATACTCTCGAAGTAAGCAAGGCTTGTAGCCTTTTAGAAACTTCAAAACAGAACCTTTTCCTTACAGAGAGTAAGACAGAGAGACGCTGGTATACACCCTACAGAGGTTTACTGAAGGAATACATTGGGTCTGGATACGATTATTAGGACATCCTTACGAAACCTATTACTGCATCAAACACAGCGTTGCTGTAAAAGGTGAGGTGGTACTAATAAAAGCCGCAAAACGTTTACATTTTAAATGCTTAAAATACATTTTATAAACGTTAAAAGTTATAAAAGAAATGATTAAGAGACCACATAGCTACCTTCCTGTGATTCCTGGGCAGCGTTCCTCCGGAGTAAGCCAGCGTTTTGTAGTTGTAAACGTCGGAGGTGTTTTTGTATGAATCCAGGGTTTTGAATGTCTCCGAAGCCGGCTGGTAAATCTCATTCTTCCCCGCACTGTACACATCCCGGTCCGTGGCGCTCCCCCACTCCTCTTCCTTGCGGCTTAACTGCTTCAGCCGCCTCAGAGTCATGTTCTTCATAGCAATCCAACACACACTGCTAATTCACAGACCTCGACTTGTGTTGCTACTTGTATCACAAACAACCCAATTAGCCAGTCCCAGCCCACACTGTTGCACGCTCTCTGTCTCTCTCTCTCTTAGTTATACTAATGCAACTCAACTTTGCATGACTAGTAGTATTTCAGTCAGTGCCAGATGGGCGTGGGCGTGGCCTACAACTCATTTCCACTTCTCCCTGTGCAAGCCGACTCTTAAAGAGACAGTACCGCATTTACCTGCGCTTAGCTCCCCCTATAGCAGGGGTGGCCAGCCCCGCTCCTGGAGATCCACATTCCGGCAGGTTTTATAGGTAACCCTTAATCGTCAATTTCTGAAGAACGCAAGTTGTTGATCAATTTAGGAAGTTAATGTGTTCAATTAAATGAGGAGTGGTCAGCTCTGCTCCGTGAGCAGCGGCTCTCGCTGCTTAACGAGTCAAAATGAAACTGCTCCAGTTCTTTAAAATGGATGATTAAGGGCTACCTATAAAACCCGCTGGATCCTGGCTCTTCAGGACCAGGGCTGCCCACCCCTGCCCTGATGTTTCGCTGTAGCTGCCTTTTAACACTGGAATTGTCTTGCAAAAGTGTTCTGGAGTGAATAGTGTGATATGCATGGCAGTGTTCTAGAGTGAATAGTGTGATATGCATGGCAGTGTTCTAGAGTGAATAGTGTGATATCCATGCCAGTGTTCTAGAGTGAATAGTGTGATATCCATGCCAGTGTTCTAGAGTGAATGGTGTGATATCCATGCCAGTGTTCTAGAGTGAATAGTGTGATATCGATGCCAGTTTTCTAGAAAGCTTCTTTAACAAGCCAGCAGCAGCACGGTGTCGTTTTAGGAAAAGCAACCCGTGTTTTGTTCACACCAAAAAAAAGAAGATGAGAGAGATTTTGAAAATAAACGTCCTCTCAGTCCTGTAACTCAAGAGTTAAACCCCAGTGAACCGGGGCTCTCTGTTTTCAATGAGTTATTGGGAAGTTAATTAGCGCCACCTGCCGTGGGACAATGGTATTTGTATCACAGGGGAGGATAGAATCCACGTGTCGTTCTGCTTTACTGTTTCGCATTCCCAATCCTCGTTTATTTTCTTACACTAGCCCGACTATACAGTACGTATCGAAGAACTTTTAACCGCTCAAGAAACGACCTTCCTGTTGAGCGCAGTTTGGCGCACGGTCGATTATACCTTCTCTTCTCCTTCTTCTAAATTATGAAAACATATGTAATAAAACACAATAACCAACACTGCTATCACTGCTACAACTCACAATATAATATAATAATTGTAACATTATTTTATTTTTTTATAAAATTACACGATTGAACGGAGGCTTTCGTACTTATTATTTTGCAGTGGACTAAATGAAAAAGCAACTGCATCGTAAATACTGCGCTCGTGTCACTAGAGTATTGACAGGAAATACAGCAATAACAACCCTGCGTCTCTTATAACAGAACCATTCTGCGGCAGTGCGTAAGGTATACAGCTCTAACACCACTGTACGTGTGTTTAACCCCTTCAGCTGTTCAAAAGGTTTCTTCTTGAAGAGCGAGGAGGGAACTGACCATTCGGATGACCAGATCCAACCCGTCAGTACATTTTAAACCCGGTTTCGTGCACCCGGTCATTGCTAAAATTAAGAAAGTTAGCACCGTTTTGTATGTGTGGGACACACGTCCCTTTTACCTTAAAGGGACAATGGCCCGAGGCAAAGTTCGGGTAGTCAATGCTGTGTTAATTGTCATTTTAAACGCTAATGAGGTCTCTCAGTGTGTGTGGTGGGGGGTGATATAAGGTATGCATTGTACTTCACGCGCATCTGTTAAGCGCTCCTGTGCGCTATTACGGGTGTTTTGCTCGCTGATGTTTTGTAAATCACACCTTGGTCGTGTCCTTTATAACCCCCTTTTATCAGGATCTGTTGCTAACAGGGTGCCAAGTTGTTAAACAGGTTGGGAGGGGTTAACTGAGAATCAAACAAACAAACCAAATCAAACAAGTCGCTCTGTTTCGATTCTCGACAGCTGTGCCTCGACCTATTCCTTTCATTGGTTTGCTTCTGCAACATTAATTTAATTACCACAGTTAAAAACTTTATACAGAAGACGGGTAGGTATAGAAGCGATTTCTTCTCGTTCTGTCGATTCACATATTTGAATTATTTTGGATTCATTTTGAAATGACTCACACTAGTAAAATGAATACCCCTGGCCTCTTTCAAACAATGGCTGTCATTGTGCGAGAGTTCAAAGTGTGGTTGTAAAGCTGAGGGGCGCCTCACTGCGGTCTTGTGTAAACTTCCAGCGGCAGGCAGATGCTACGACTTTGACCGCTTTCACTTTTGAGTCCGCAAGTATAATTTACAGTAACTCACACACGTTTAGACTATTTTAATTGCGTTTGTAGGAAACTGAGACACCAGTAGCCACACCAGATTTGGTAAAAAAAAAATCCCAAAAAACTGTGTGTGGATAGAACTATAATTTCTGCAAATGTGTTTACACTGTTTGCGTGTAATATACATTTTTCTTAACCTACCTGCGAATATTTTTTTTTACGTAAAATAACGCAAAGTCAATAAGGCTATTGTTAAAACACGGAAGAAGAATATTAATCATCATCCCTGATTCATAAACATGTTTCCCCCTTAAAATATCAATCCCCGTGACGCATTTCAAAAGCTGAAAATATGAATGCTTATTATTAGCATTATTAATTTGAAGTAACCGCCTCGCTCGTGTGTCATGTTCATTATATTCAGTCTCGCACGTTTCTGAAGTGCTCATAATAACTTTGGTAAGCGCCTATTGTTATGTTAAAACAACAAAAGCGTGCGTGGTATGCAAATGAAAACATTTCAGCACAGCAATGCATTTCCACTGTGGCTTCGAGGCGTGTTGCCGTCATGCAGGAAATTCAACAAAACAGGGAAACAAATTGTACAGAAACAGCGACAACCATCGTGTTAGCATCACCAAAAAAAAGGTTTAATATTTTACAACAGTATTTACATGTTTGCATACAGGAGGAGGAGGTCAAATCTGTTGATCGACATTGCCTATCGTGAGATGGAGGTGTGCGACTGAGACCTGAAACCACCGAGCGAAGGGCAGGGAAACAGGACTGCTCTGTATCAATGCACATAGCGTTTAGATAAACACTGAGCGGAAGCATCCTGAAGGACCTGGCTCCATGTGATTTCTCTGAGACCTGAAACCACCGAGCGAAGGGCAGGGAAACAGGACTGCTCTGTATGAATGCACATAGCGTTTAGAAAGACACTGAGCGGGAGCATCCTGAAGGACCTGGCTCCATGTGATTTCTCTGAGACCTGAAACCACCGAGCGAAGGGCAGGGAAACAGGACTGCTCTGTATCAATGCACATAGCGTTTAGAAAGACACTGAGCGGGAGCATCCTGGCGGACCTGGCTCCATGTGATTTCTCTTTTCCCTGCCTAGCTGTGACATTGAATAGACGCGCCGTGCGCCGATCTACTCTGGCGTGTGTACAGTACCAGGTTAACTAACTGCACCTCTAAAGGAGGTCTCATTGACTACAGTTACACAGCAGCAGTTTTGAATAATACGAGACACAACAACATAAACTACTGGGCGATCATATTAAAAGGTTTCAATCGTGATATTGTCAGTTTGATTTGTCGTATTTTAAAATTACTGTTTGACCCACAAAATCAAAACTATTTAAGCTTAAATTTGTGAAGTAAATCTCTGTCCTAAAACCGTTGTTTAGAATTAAAAATGATAAATAATAAATACGTTTTTTTAAAAAAATCACTCTGCAAAACACAGCCCTTAGCCAAACACTCGGTTTCTACAGTATTTTAAGATGTACGTTTTGATTTATTTAGGCTGTATTATTTATATGTGCTACTAATGAACAAAGGTTCAAACCCTGCCACTGTGGCTGAATTTGAATATACCCAAATAACAGCACACGTTTGGGGTCTGGAGTCACTTCTGTATCTGTGGTACATTCTCTGAGATGGCCAGATTACTGGCTGCAATTGCAACATTTTGCCACCAGAGGGCTATGTGCGCCAAATCAAAATCCCAATCGAACAAGTCTCAATATCCCTCCATATATAGCATGGCGTGCTTCAAATCAAAATGCTTAAAAAAAACAAAACAAAAAAAACAAAAACAAAAAAAAAAACCATCAAGCACTACAGCTCCACCTAGTGGACCGGAATAACACTACATCAATTTACTTATTTTGGCAGGTAAAGAAAGCAGCTAGGTAATTTTAAAAACACAAACACATTTACAATAAGTCCCAGTCTAAATACAGTACCCTGAAGGAGTGATAGGGCCTTATTAGCATGAATACCAGAAAAAGACAATGCGAGCTGTGAATCTGGTCAACTGAACATCTGGCAAAAAAGCATAAAAAGGCCTATCGCTTCCAGAAATCATGCTAAAATGAACCTGACCATGCTTTTATGTACAGGGTCAGAAGACACCTGGCCACGGGCTTAGGTGGGGGTACCATGCACTGCACTGCAGACAGCTTATCAGGTAGCAGCCTTCCAATAGGTCTGTGGTCCTCAATGCTGTGCCTGCGATGCGCTACAGAATCAGCATCTGAACACTGCGATGCAGCTGTATTGGGAGGGAGACTGAAGCCAGGGTGGGGTCAATGTCTGCTTTTCAATTCCAGTTCCTTTTTAAAATCGGTTCCCCAATTCCGATTCCACTGAAGGAACTGGAATTGATATTTTAGGACACAATTCATGTGATTGATTAACTGCTTTAATTTCAAGCCAATTTCAGGTGACCAACTAACAGGGACTTCAAGTGAAGTCGTGTTGCCACTCTCTGTGAGAAGCTCATTTTAACAGAATGCTGCTAACTGCAGTTTTGATCAATGATGTGTTGGAATTGATTGAAAGGGAATGAGAATTGAAATTGGGAATGGATTTTGAATTGAACAGGAATCGGCCCCCGGCCCTGATTACAATCTACTTACTCTGTGCTCTGTCGCTCGCTCTGCCTTTTCAATTTGATAAATCAGCCTTTGAATTAAATTTCCCATTTTGGAATCAGCAGTTAAACATCACAGAAACCCCCCTGACTGCCTGCCAAACGCACACATGCACCCCGTGGCCAAAAGCTTTGAGGATCAGCGCTATCGGTGCGGAGAATACCTGCAGCCGAACACAGCCTGAAAGGATGCAGATCAGCAGCCTTCAGGCAATCTGCAATGCAAAAGCGTTGAGGATCAGCGCTATCGGTGCGGAGAATACCTGCAGCCGAACACAGCCTGAAAGCATGCAGATCAGCAGCCTTCAGGCAATCTGCAATGCAAAGGATTCTCCAACAGCACCTGTGATTCAAAGTGCAAAGCAGATCAGCCTGTGGCAATCCCCACATATCTGTAACCACATCCAGTGATCTCCAGCAGTCCTGCTCAGACTGAAACCACAGCATATACAGTGTTTATATTAGTAGTGCAGTTTGGGATTTCCAGCTAACAAAACACAACACCAGTGTCTATACATATCAAAATACACACACACACAAAAAAAACACCACAAGCCATTTCAACACAGGTTGTGTTGAAAAAAGATGCATAAAAATGCACTTTCCACACAATTCCAGAAGAAATCATTTGAGAGGGTTGCTGTCAGTAATGATTTCATCTAGCAGTTGTCTTTCTTTGTTTCCTCTTTTGCAGCCAAGATGAGGAAATCAGATTCTAAGAAACCCAATTTAATTGTAATAATCATTAATTATACAGCCATCAAAACGTACATAACAGTACAAAGAAACAAAGAGACAATCCAGTGTAACTCCTCTATAAAGGATTCGAGGTATTCATATATTACAACTTACAAAAATAAAATACATTAAAAACATGCCCTTCCCTCCTCAAACGACTGCAATCTGATCCACGGTTATGGCTTGTTAGATGGTTTGTTTTGCAGTTTGAGTTCAATTTGTCTACATTAACTGCCTTTAAGATGAAGTCTTCCCTTTTAAACAGTCAAAGCGAGTTCTCTCTGTTAATTTACAAAGACAATTCAAGTGTATTCAGAGCAGAGGGAGGCATCGTGAATCGCAGAATCATTTCTTACCAGTACCGCTGCCCTCTGCAAATTAAAAGGTGTGCAAACAAAACAAAAATCACATTTCCCGTTAAGATCCTTGCAAGCTGCAATTTCAAGACATTCCATGAACAACAACAAGAAAGCAGACGTATGAAGCCACCAAAGTGGGATTGACAAAGTTAAAAACCCAGCCGGGCACCTCGTGGAAGCGCTAGCGTTCGACCAGGGTTAGGGTTCGGGGTGCTGGGAGTCCGTGCAGATTCCTTTTTATAGTTCCCCAAAAAACGAATTGAAAGCCTTCAAAACGCAGGTAAACAGAAATAAAACAAAACAAAAACCCCAACAGGGACGGAGGCTTCTTCTAAAAGCACATTTACTGAAATCTGACAGTGGTGGGTTTGAAAGAAAGAGAAGACAGTAACATTCTGTTTGCTAACGCTTGCTATAAACACCCCTCCGTCCCTCCCTCTCCCCCCCTCAATTCACAGATTTCACATTAGCTCTAGTTACAGCGTGGCTGAACAGCCTTAAATATTATTTTAAAGATAATGAAATATCACATCCTTGTCCTCGTTCACATCATTTACACACACAGGTGTTTAGTGGGTCAAATACATTGCACATTAGTCAGTTTGTCTGTGTGATATTTGTGTCACAAAACTGTACACTTTTTTTAACTGCCAACAGAACCACGAGTTTCAGTCCGGCTTACCCAGTCCTTGGTCCAGAGGGAACAGTGGACAGAGGGGGGGGAACGTTTTTTAAAAATATCAGTAGTTTCGGCTAAAAAGGTGAGGTAGGCCTTTGTCTCGTGTGGCTTGACTGGCAGGTTTTATTTTTGTTTCGTCGTGCTATTTTTTTTTTTTTGTTTGGGTGATTTTTTGTCTGGTTTTCGTTGGTCGTTCAGATCTTGACGTCTTCCAGAACGCTGAGGTGGGAGAGGGTCTTCTTGATCCGCAGAGCCGTGAGTCTGGCCGCCCCATTCGAGTACCAGCACTCCCTCATGATCTTCCCCATCACCTTCAGCGCCTGCAGAGATACGAACCATTAACAAGCATACAGAGAGACACACACCACAGAGACAAACTCAATCCATTAACATGCACACACACACACACGCCATTAACATGCATACAGACAGAACCATTCCGTGTGCACCAATACACAATTCACAACATTAAAAACCCTGATTGGGTTCAGTTTTCGTAGCTGGACTGGGGTCATGAATACCTCGTAGCTCTGCCACCAGTTGGGAACGGTGGGCCGCAGTTTCTGGTCACACACGACCTTGCGCATCTCTTCGATGGAGGGGTCAGAGGGCACCAGCTCGTAGTATGGGAGCTGGTACTCTTCATGGATTCCTGGAGGGGCGAGTAGAGGGGTGAGTAGAGGGGTGAAAGCATCCCCCCCCATGCAAAGCAACAAGAACTTCACTTCTACCTGGGTGGAACAAAGTTCCTGTCTCACTGGGGGAGGGGGGGGGGGGTGGGTAGGGTAGGGGCGAGGTTTAGGAGCGCGAGCGTGCCAGCTTGAGGGGACCTGTCTCACAAGGAGGGGTAGGAGAGGGGTGAGGTTTAGGAGGAGCGCGAGCGTGCCAGCTTGCTAGGAGGGTTGGTTGGAAGCTTGTGGAAGGGTCTCTCACCTCCCGCACTGCACCGGCGAGCGATCTCCCAGTAGACCAGGCCCAGAGCGTAGATATCCGCACACTTGAACGAGTCGAAGTGCTTCATGTTGATCGTCTCGTCCAGAACCTCAGGGGCCATGTACCTGTCAATCACACACACAAGAAAGTTTAGCAGCGAGAGGAGGCCACTCGCGCTCGTCCAGTTCTGAGCAGCTGATTCATCTCACAACTTTGTCAAGTCGGGTCTTAAAGGATCCCAGCGTTTGACTCAACAACACGACTAGGCTGCCCTGTTCCATCTCCTCCCCACTCTGTGTGAAGAAGTGTCCCCTTCCCCCTGTCCCAAGTCTATCTCCACTTAAATTCCAGCTGTGTATCAAGCAGGGCACTGACTTAAAGAAGACTTTAGTGAGGAGCACCTCTTGGTGCCGACGCGCTGGTTGGGTGCGATGTCGATGGTGTCGGTCACAGAGTCGTGCCGCACTGCCAGCCCCAGGTCCGCGATGGCACACATGCCGTTCTTCTTCACCAGGATGTTCTTGGACTTCAGGTCTCTGTGTGCAATACCAGGCTTACCTGCAGGGGACGGTAAACACAGGTATTCTTTATGTAGCAATACTGGGCAAGTCATTCACTTATGCAACAGGAGTCTCACTTCCAGCCCTGACTCTTGCTCACACACCTTGCGTGCCGACGATCTCCATGTGCAGGTGGGCCAGGCCACTGGCTGCGGACAGGGCCAGCTTGATCATGCCCTCAATGGTCACGGAGTAGCGGTTCAGGTAGTCAAAGAGGGAGCCGTACTCATGGTAGTCTGACACCAGCCACAGCTGAGTCCAGGTCCCGTTGTCTGAAAGGAAGAACAGAAGAAAGGTTTGAGAACGAGACTTTCTACTCCTATTGCACAGCAGTTTCCCCCATTCCAGTTTTTAATATGTGCTGGATTAGACCCGGCATATAGTTAACAAGGTCAGGTGTGCTTACTAAACTCATGGTGAAACCAGGAATGGATGAAGCCGCTGTGCAACGGGACTCATTCCCATGCGTGCTCTACACTGGAGTGGGCGTGGCGCCCTGTTGCAGTTACCCTTGTTGTCGGCGGCGATGAAGCCCAGGATGTTCTCGTGCCGCAGCATGATGGTCTGGTAGATCTCAGCCTCTCTGAACCAGGAGCGCTCCTCCCGGGAGGAGAAGATCTTCACGGCCACGTCGCCTCCGCGCCACTTCCCTCTCCACACCTCCCCGAAGCGACCCTTCCCTATGATCTCCTGCAGAACGATGGTCCGGGCCACTGTGCGCTGCACAAACAGGGGGAGGCCTGCGGGGGGGAGAGAGACTGCTTCAGAACACAGTCCAGGGGCAGCACAGCCCTTTTAAAAGTGCACAGGAAGCACGCACACATTTTATAATTCCCCATCCTGTTGGCTAGTTTTGCAGACCCCGGTTATCACTAATTGTTGAGGCAGCATGAAATGAGATATATGTATCTGTTTACTTGTTGGCTTCTTGTTTTTGAAACTGCATATGCAACCCAGATGAAATCTGTATTTTGTCACTGTGTAAAAATACTACGAAGTCCGCATTTGTAAGTCAGCTGAACTTGATGTCGCAAGGCCCGCTTTAGAAGCGAAGCAGTAGCTTTTCACGGTTGTCATTAGTTACGGTGTTTGTTTTAGGATATTTGTTTTAGGATTTGATCAAGAGCAAAGAAATTCACAAAAACTCTGTATTTATGTGCCTGTGTGTCTGCCCGGGCCTCTCTGTGTGTGTCTGCGTTACCGGAGCCGGACCCCGAGGTAGACAGGTCGAAGATCAGGTCCTGCAGGGTCTTGTCCTTGGCCAGGTACAGGTGGTCGCAGGAGGGCTCCTCCGCCTCGAGTCGCTGCCGGTTGTGGTAAACGCGCTGGTGGTGCTGGAACAGGAAGACGGCCACGATGAGGATCACGCAGAGCAGGAACACAGGGCCGGCGATCACCACGGCCAGCTCCACCGGGCCCCAGCCGGAGGGCGTGTAGCCAAACCCACTGGGGGTGCCTACAAACAAACACACACATCACCCAACAAGCACAGCACCAGCACAGCATGCCAGGGGTTTTCTGCTTGATTCAAGTTTTGCTAGAAGGGTTAGTTTACATTGGTTTGTTTGATCTGCTTTACAACGCTGGCCTTTGCTTAGTTACACCTTGCTATGCTGTTATTAAGGGGAGCTCTTCTAAGGGCTGGCTAGTACAGGGGCTCACCGCTGGGCCGGCCCGGGTCCACGTTGTTGCAGAAGTCCGTGTAGCAGCAGTGGGTGTTTCGCAGGTCCTTGGCGCTCAGGCAGTAGATGGGCTGGCCGGCAGGCTCCAGCTCCCTGGCTGGGATGCACATGCGCACGTGGTGCTCCACCCCGTTGATGTAGGAGGTGGAGGCCATGCACGCCCCGTCCGTTTCGCACTGGAAATCCGTCCTGTCGCATTGCGTGCAGTTACATCTCAGGCCTGGGGACGGGAAGGCAGAGGGAAATAAACAACAGCAAAAGAACAAAGCTGGTTTCAAAACAGGTCAGCCTGTGGAAATAACGACCCATTGCATAGCAGTTTGATCCACTCCTGGTCTTCACTGAATTTAATAAGATGCACCTGAGCTTGTTACCTATACACTGATCAAGCTCAAAATAAAACCTGGAATGGGCGAGACTGCTGTGCAATACGAGTCTTACTTCTATCCCTGTGGTCCAAGGCAGCCCCCCTCCATTTCAAACAGTGTGCCATATTCCTCTATAAGACTTCTCTCCACCAAATGCCTTTGGATTTCAAAGCTGAAATGCCTACTTGATGTAATTCCCTGTATGGCTCAGCTTTGCTTTAATGTTACAGGGATTGCAGCTCATCATTATACACCAGCAAGAACAGCAGAGGGCGCTGTGACACTTCCTGAAGGCTGGTCCTGTACGCAATCCTATAGGAACTCTGAGCACTGCAATACAAGAAACTAGACATTGCTCTGCAGAGAATACCATGCATACCACTGCCAGACTCCCCACTACAAAGAACAACGCAGCAACACAGCAATCTTTCACAAGCTGGGAAAATGAATTCATTGTGTGCCTGTTTCATTGACTCTGTACACTCAGCATATCTGGAAAGTCCCCCTATTACTGTGTCTGAAACTGATATGATCAGTCCAAGGTTCAACTGGATCAATTCATTAAAAAAAAAAAAACAAACAAGAAAAACAAGAAACTTAACTTCTGATAAACCAATCAGATTAGGAATAGAAACGTTCAGTTTATAATAAAGGCAAACTCGATTAAGATTAAAATGGTTTCCCCATCTAATCCAGTTTACAAAGATCAGCATACAGGCTACTGCAGAACTGCAGTCACCAGACGTTAATGACAAACTAACAGACGTGACCTGGAGTGCTGGTCCACGTGGCCGTGGGTATACCAGGTGAGCCACAGCAGAGACTGACGATTCATAACCTCCCTCTGCTGCACGGACTGCATGTTTATCCTGTGACACAGCGCTACGAAGGCTTAAAGACTACTCAGTGGATATCTAAACTAACTGGACTAAGATCTGAGTGAGCAGATGAGCTCATCTTAAACAGCAGCAAACAGAACGGCTGCAAGCGACTTAATGCAATAAGAAATATGCAATTATTGTGAACAGGCTCAGTGATAAACATTTGTTGGGGCATGTCAGATCCTATTGAAATAGATTCCAGGATAGAACGAGATTGAGAGAGAGAGAGAGAATGTTTAATTATTCCTAAAGACTGTCAAGAAAAGGGGATTTCTGTTCAGAAGAAAATCACGCACACACACACGCGCGCACACGCACACAAACACGTCATGCTTGTGGACGGCTGTGAATACCCTCCTTCATTACTGACCAGGTTAATAAGGGATTGGATCAGTGCGCTGCTATCCGGGTACACGAGGAGGTTACTGCAGCTTGGGCACTGGTGTTGCAGGTCAGATTGATGTATGAAACAGGTCGATTTGAGATAAAGCACAATTCTCTATTGATTTGAGTACGTTTATAAAGGCTCTTTTTGGTTTAAGCTGGTTGGTAGTCAGTGCATTTCACATTCTATTGATCTCAGGATTGACTTTTCGCAATCCATGCGCTGATGCCAAAAAAACGCAATCCATGCCAGCCAGTCTCCGACTTCTCCGATTCTTCATTTGGAATAACGGCTGCCAGACTGCCACATAGCCCTGGGGTAGGAGTCAGGCAAGGACTGGCTTGTGAAGAAGCTGGAGCTTCAAAGAAATACACTTGGAACAAAAAAACATCCCCAGGCGTGTTTTATTTATTATGAAAAAGCACACATGAATTGAGTTTGGATGGACAGGGTGATGGCTGCCAATGAGCCTGCAGTTACTGTACCTCATACAGCAAGTACTGTAACATGAGCCCTTAGTAACACACACGGTTTATCTACAGTCTCTGTTGCTGCAAGGCAAGGGGCTGGGGCTACAGTCCACCTGCACCATGCAGCACATACTTTTCAGTAACCACACAGGGTCTTAAAACAGGCGACTTCATGGAATGATGAAATCAAAGGCAGCGCCCGAGCAATAACCCTGCCGTGGGAACAGCGAATGCTACCACAGTCAGACACAGATCTAAGAAAGGCTGTAAAAGATACAGACATCCCAGAAAAAGACGGGTCTCTTGAGAAATGTAGGCAGACTGTGCAAAGCGAGATGCTGGTCCTAAACTAAGCTGCTAATACACAGTTTCATGCAACAGTGGAAGAACGCTTCACAGAGCCTGAACACTTAATCCTAGATCTCCCTTTGTGACTTTATCGTCTCCAAGTCAAGTGCGAAGATGCTATCTGTCAGTCACTTCCCCTCTTTTTATAATCGTTTCCAGTAAATCTGAGCCCTACAGCGCTGCACGCACACACACACACACACACACACACACACACACACACACACTTTCTTAGGGCATGTTATTGAAGCCATGGTTTCAGGGCTATTAAACTTTACCAAAATCATGATTTTTGTTTTCATTCAAAATGTCCATTATTTAAATAAATAAAACACTAGCAGGGTTTACTGAAACGTGATGGCACTGCCTGTTAGGAAAAGGCCCTGTATCTATTATAAAAACCAGCTGGGAAAAAAACACATTACTAATATTCAGTGTTTTCCAATGGGGTTGGAAATAAGACTCCCACTGCTTAGCAGTACGATCCGTTCCTGGTTTTACTACGAGTTTCAGAAGACCTATACTCTGGTGCTAATCAAGCTCGTATTAAAACCTGGAACGGGTGACACTGCGACGCAACAGTCTCATTTCTATCCCAGCAGTCCAGTCCAATCTGCATCCCAATGAGAGAGACGCTCCTGATACAGACACCACCTTTTATTACAGCCGTCAGAAAGGGCTGAATCAGCTGGAATGCGGACAGCAAGGGAGAGCGGCGGTCTGGAGGAGAGACCATCGCACGACCGGGTTCATTAATGTGGGAGCAAACTCCAGTGCTGTGGCTTGTGGGCAACCAAACGTATGCCTTGTGGTAAGCCACAGGGGCACCCAGATCACCAAGCAACGTGTACAGTGCAATTAAACAAGACAGAGTCCGACAACTATGAATTAAACAGGGCTGCTGCTAATGGAATTGAAGCCCGCAGGATCTGAGAAGTGTGCAGAACGAGAACGTGGTCAGTCTACTGTACTGCACTGCACTACAAAGCTCCACTCCAGCCATCCAAGAAGAACAGCAAGCTAGTGAAGTAGGGATCGGTCTGCCTGATGATACTGAAAGCAGACATGACAGCATGGCAGGGTTCCAGAGTGAAGCAGCTCTGGAGTCATTACAGGAGTCTCCACATCTGAGAGGAATCAGAATCAAGTGGGGAGACCACTGCTGTTCTGTTCCCCTGCTGTAACAATTGAAGAAACAAGAGACAAACGAGTGTGTGCGGTTCGCCTGTTTTAAACCTTACCCTGTTGTCTTCCTTTAATTAATGTCAAGTTCATGGCCTAACCAGATTTCCTGAGCTCTGTTCCCCCATGAGATTGACTACTTAACATTTTTTATTTTATTTTTTTAAATCACAGGAGCATTTTACAACCTTGCCATGTGCAAGACATTACGCTGAAATCCTGAATAAAGCAGAAAACCTTAACTGGAGGTATTTAGAACAAAAAACAGGCAACCAAACACACAGACAAAGGGGCCAGTGTACGAGGGGTGCTGTAACAAATGGGGGGGGGGGGGGGGGGGGCGGGGGTCTGCTCTGTATCCCACTAATCCCACCTCTATAAAGACCTCTTTTGTGCTCAGATTAGGGGTTTGAACTGGGATTTAGCCACTGGCGTCTAGACAACAGCCCTGGAGCGCAGCAAGCTGCCCCCCCCCCCCCATTACCCCCTTTAGCTCCAGACAGGTTAATGTTGCAGGGATCAGACACAGAACAGCCCCCTGGAGTCTGGAGAGCTGTGCTTATATACTGCGCACAGCACGGGGGTTACCCCCCCCCACACCCCGTGTCTGCGTTAGTCTGCATTTCATTTCCTAAACATTTCAACTTTAACAATGTATTTCATATTCAATATTTCAGTGTCTTTTTCATAAAGTTGAATGATGAGCAGGTACAGTCTTATACACACACAGCTGCAGCGATTTATACAAAATGAAGGACTCCTAACGGTGACAAACGTTCCCGAGTTGATTACACATGTTTAATGCTATAGTTTACACATGTTTAATGCTATAGTTTACACATGTTTAATGCTAGTTTACACATGTTTAAGTTTACAGTTTGAATGTGTTTAAGGCTACAGTTTACACATTTACGAAATTAAAGGTTAAATAATCCTACTGGAGAGACTGTAAGAAAATACACTGTATATAAAAAGACAATGCCCAAAGCAGTGAAGAACTGGGTTCAAATGCGTTAATGAGAAACTAACCCGCACTGCAGCAAGGGGAGAGATTCACTTTCTACTACCCCTCCGGTGTTATCGATTTCCTTTGGAGGCTGACTGTCTCCTGCCACTCTCTCAGACTGGATCAATGCTGGGGGCAGGCTTGATCTCAGAGCCAGTCTGATGCATTTCTCTTGACGTGGGTCAAGCCTCTGAAGATTGCTGCCTCCAGCCCACTCCGACATTAAAGTCTCGATCAGTCAGTCCCGTGATGTTACTGTAGGGCCGCTGGTTTGTGTTGTATTGATCGTGTTGGCAGTCGCTGCCTTGGTGCTGCAGTAGGAGTTACTGTAAAGGGAGGCTAGCTTGGGGGAAGTGAAACCGCACACACACACACACACACACACACACACTTACCTCACTGCTAGCTTTACACTAGCGTCTCCTTCTTAAACACATGTACAGGACTGACGTACAATCCAAAGCTTGCTCCCATAATGACATGTATGAGGATCGCAGTTAACATTATAATGCAGCAACTGTTTAAAACCTTTACGGCTACCTGTGAATTTTTTTTTATTTTAGTTACTACAATTTTTTCATGAAATAACACGTATTAAAAGACGAGAATTAGCAGGGCTGGAAATAAGACTCCTATTGCATAGCAGTTTCACCCATTTCAGGTTTTTATGACGAGCTGGAACAGCCATGGTGTATAGGCATGCCCTCATTCGCCAGGATCGGCGCTACACAACAACAAAACGAGTCTTCATTCCTGAACCCTTCTACTTATCTCGTGTGTGAGTGGGAGTTGCCATGATATCTTCAGCGCTGCTTTTAATAAGCGATTTCAAAAAGACAGGACAAAAAACAAAAACCTGGTTTTAAAATGTGTCTTCCTGTAAAACATGAAAGGTAATCTGTATAATAAATACAGTATCCTGTGTTTGAGAGAGTTGGGATGCTTTGTACTGCTATAGCCATCAATCAGGAATAGAATCGGATCATTTCTTTATAAATATGTAGGCTGTGCATGCAGGCCTTTTATGAAGTATACTCCATCTGCAGCGTTGGAATAAAAACAAAAATATCTGCTTCTGCGTTTATTTGTTTTACAGCCATATTGTTTGTGGTCAGGAAAGCAAATAAGAATAAATTGTTTTTGATTTTATTTCAAGTTTTTGTAGAGGAGTTCAGAGTAAAATGACAGTTAAAATGCAAGGCTGTAGTTAATTCATGCCCCATAAGCATTAAAGTATGTACTGTATTTATTGGATGACCTCAAAGTAATGTTGCATTTTACTCACAGGAGTGTCGAAATTGGAGAGTAGACCTAAAACCTTATCTGGAGCACTGGGTGTAGTTCAATGATGTTAAAAGTTTAGTGTTGAAATGTTTTCCAAGTGTTACATTTGTTTAATATATTTTTCATATACATAGAAATGTACTGATATGTAGTCTCACCCACATTACTGCTTTACTCACAGCTTGGCTCGTTTGTGTCTCAATATTTGTAACAGTTTAGGAAGTCAGTTCAACGTCATCCGACTTGAACTACGCACACACAAAGCACCAAGGTGACCCTGTGAACGCACTTGGCTTTTAAGATTCCTTAAAACGCAACAGGGTTTAAACAAAACTTCCTAACTTGGCCACGCCCCAGCTGGAATGTCCCGAGCAGAAGCTAAATAAAGGCAGTGATTCTGAAGGTAGCGATTACAGCAAGCGAGGGCATCGTGTCCCGCTCACACTCGCATGAAGCCGTTGAGATCTTCCAGCTGGATTGAGTTCAGAAGACCGAGGTGTCGGTTTATTCCCAGGCTGGTGTATTCATTTGCTGCTCCAGTGACTCCAGCTTCCTGGCCAGCGTTCAATACCGGGAACTGTCTCTTAACAAGAACACCACAAACTTCAACTTCCTTTTGAGCAACAACATTCCACCCATTTTGACAAAGTTGAGGAGCGTTTCAGCGGACAGCTTTTTAGAAAAATATCTATTAGTACCACGAAGGCGGCACAAGCCCAAACATCTGAGACTTCTACTCATCTCTTTCTTTCATTTAGCCATTGAGACCGAGGTCTGGTCTACAAGGGAAAAAAAAGACACTTCCAATGTACAAACACAAAAACACGTGCGGTTCAAACTTCATCAGCAGCACAGAGATCAAGCACAGAATTAACAAGACATGCATCTATCTGTTCATGTGGGCTGAAGGAGAAGCATTGGCAGGAGGGTCCGAGCTATTCCCAAATCCCATCTTTAAAACCAGAGAAGGAAAATGATCAACTTCATACTATGATGGAAACAATTCCACGTCGTTTTGTTTTTCCCCCTCTACAAATAACTAGAAACAACTGAAACTTGATATGTCCATCTCCATTTGTATACCAAGCAGACAAACGCTGTGCCAAATGCTTTCAACAGTGACAACGCTAGCTTACTACTGCATGAGTCCCAGTCATACAGAAAGCATGCCAGAACATGCTAGCTTCCCATGCAAAATGCATAGCAACCATTTCCATTTTAAAAAGGCACAACGCAGAGTTAACTGAAGAACATCATTAACAAGCCTACATTCAGCCGTTACGTTGCCAGCTCCCCAGTACACACAGTAGGCTGTCTTCTTTTCCCAAATCAAGAGAGAAGCATCTTAAATAAGCAGCCATCTGCCTTCTGTCTAAAGTGCCTCCACCTTCACGTTCCTGCCACTGCTGTAGATGTTCAGTGTCTTCAGCGTATTATTAAACCTGCTGTCAGGGCAATTTGTCTGCTGTTCCTGAATTACTGAACTCAGGCTAGTCATTATGTCAATAAATCCAATTCAAGGCTTGCATGCAGAGGGACGTGTGGATTATCTGTAGCATACGGACATTGTTCAAAAATCTAAACGGTGCATCTCTGAACACCACCAGAGTCTGAAGCCTGGCACTGCCCTCGTCTCACACGCTGAAGGCACTTGTGTAGAAGTTGATGATGCTAGTATTTGTACACAAGCAGGGTCCGATGGAGCGATTTTAAACTACAGCACAGCACACGTTTGATCAGTGCCCGTTTATGAATCTTAAGTAGAACCAGCGGCCATGTTTGCATGGCAGAGTTGAGTTCTACTGGAATTCAGAAACTCATTCTATGCGTTGCAAGTGTCGAGCAATGATTGCCAGCTGGTAGTTACAGAACAGTTTCTATTTTACTTCTGTGCCTTCAGTGCCTATATTTTCTGAAAATAACTGTACGATAGATGATGCAAAGTTCAAGGCTACAGATGAAATGTGATCTTCTCAGTTGCCCTTGCTGTACTGCACAGTGGAAACTGGCCTCATCTCCTTCACGGACCGTGTCTTTTGCCCCTGGCATGGCATGCCCCATGTGTATTGTTTTGACGGGATACCGCTGTGAAGCCCCGTGGGTTGCCGGACTCACTAAAGCTATTGTTCTCAGGGACATGAGGTGTGACGGGTCTGTGCAAGACTGCGAGTAAAAGAGCCACCCCCGCCCATGCAAACACACCAGGCTCCCTGATACAAACACCGTGACAGCAAAGCAGCTCTCCTCCGGTTCACATTACATCCATTAGAACACATTAACGTTTCCCAAACGTGCTGCAGAACGGGCAGCTTCCATCGCTGCGGGGCTCCTGCAGGACAAGCTGCAAGCGAACATGGTCTGGTTTCATTCCACAGCATTTTGTAATTGGAGCAGCTACTTAGCACGGTCTAAAATGAAATCCAAACACAAATCAATCAAGTGTGCCGGTCATGAAACCAATTCTTAAAGAGTTTAATTTTTAACGTTTAACGTTTGCTATCGCACTATTCCTATGATGTAATAATTACCAGTGAAGGTACTGGCTGTGGTTTAGATTTACACGTGGATGAATGTTGAAGTTCATCGATTACAATTCAGTTATGCATTTGATCATTACTCTTGTTTTCCACTTCCATGGACCCCAAGAAGTTATGTTCCTGTATTTGTACCTGTGATTACTGCTGGTTATTTAGAATGAATACAGTAAACATGTTCATGTGTGTCGTGGTTTATGTTACTTTGTAGTGTAATTGTAATTATAAATTGTAATTTCTGTAGCGTAATTGGGACTATTTATAATTGAACAACATAGCGTTAGATTTGGATTTACAATTCCAGCAAACAATTCTGCTCTAATTGCAATTGCATTTATAATTGTAACTGAGCCCAGGTCTGCTCTGCTTTGCTTTCATGCTTCCTGTATTTTAAATAGAGACTCTCGAGCAGTGAATGGGAACTCCCAGCATTCCAGGATGTTTGTATTACGCAGTCAAGTCTGAACGCATTCCGTCCTCAAACGAACAGGATTGACTGTATGAAACAGAAACAGCCAACCACGATTACAACACATCCTGTACGCAAGCAAAACATGCTTGAAACCCACATCAAAGCCACGTTCGTGAACTGAACACATGAACAGTGCAGTTTCTCTTGTGGACACAACAGCAGCAGCATTTTCAGCCGTAGTGTTACACACCCCGTTTCAGTTTCCATGCCTTTACTGTGCCTTTACCAGCATTCATTCACATGAACAGTTTCTACAAAAGAGCGTCTGCAGTTAGGAACAAATCGAACTTTAATTTGCAAAATAAATTGTTATTTCTTTTCTTCTATTGAATCGTAAAATCAGAACCAATATGTGCAGACCTGTTGTGTTTTTAAAATAAATCATTACAGGACAGGTAAACGTTAGTATTGTATGGGTCTGGGACAGGTAAACGTTAGTATTGTATGGGTCTGGGACAGGTAAACGTTAGTATTGTATGGGTCTGGGACAGGTAAACGTTAGTATTGTATGGGTCTGGGACAGGTAAACGTTAGTATTGTATGGGTCTGGGACAGGTAAACGTTAGTATTGTATGGGTCTGGGACAGGTAAACGTTAGTATTGTATGGGTCTGGGACAGGTAAACGTTAGTATTGTATGGGTCTGGGACAGGTAAACGTTAGTATTGTATGGGTCTGGGACAGGTAAACATTAGTATTGTGTGGGTCTGGGACAGGTAAACGTTAGTATTGTATGGGTCTGGGACAGGTAAACGTTAGTATTGTATGGGTCTGGGACAGGTAAACGTTAGTATTGTATGGGTCTGGGACAGGTAAACGTTAGTATTGTATGGGTCTGGGACAGGTAAACGTTAGTATTGTATGGGTCTGGGACAGGTAAACGTTAGTATTGTATGGGTCTGGGACAGGTAAACGTTAGTATTGTGTGGGTCTGGGACAGGTAAACGTTAGTATTGTATGGGTCTGGGACAGGTAAACGTTAGTATTGTGTGGGTTTGTTTTTGGTTTTTTTTTAGACGTCAAGTTCCAACAATAACAATTATATAAAAAATAAATAAAAGAAAGCAAAGCCGTGACATTTTGATTTACAATAGAAATGCCGCCCCCACACTAAACCCAGACATTATTGTTTTGCAAAGACACGTTGTTACAACAGTACAGTTACAGTGACAAGTACCGAACGCGTCTGTCTGTCAAATCCACGCGTTCTTTATCAAAAAACCTTACCGTATGCGTGTGTTATTAACCAACTAATAATTACCACGGATACAAAAAATGCGTTGTTTTGTATTATTATTTAATGATAATAATAATAATAATAATAATAATAATAATAATAATAATAATAATAATACAATAATAATAATAATAATACGTAGTAACTTCTTGGTTACTTTCAAAATGTAGACAAGAATACAGATAGCATAACTGTTTATCATATTATATATATATTATATATATATATATATATTAGACACACACACACTATATATATATATGTAAGTAATAGTAATGATAAATAAGTGGTTGTAAAAATCCATCCCGCGGCAGCACGTTTATTACGGACAATAGAAACACGGTCGATTCGTGCTGTTCATCACCATTCCATAGAATAGGCTGGCTTTGTTAAATAACAGTTTGTTACACGTGTAGTTGGTTCACATCAGTTAATCTTTTTTAACAGTAAGAAATAGCATCATTTAAAACGATATTGATATATTGTGTCCAGTGGGCTGGGCGTGAAGACGGCTAGAAGACATTAATATTCTACGCAGGGCCTAGCCATCTGTGGTTCTGGAAAGAGACCACAAACCTGACTAACAAAAGGAAGGTCCCGTAGTCGGCAATTCGGATTCGTGACGCGCATACAACGTGATAGTCTTTTTTGCGTCACACTGGCAATGTAGTGATTTAGTTGCTAATACAGCAGCCCAAAATAAATGCATCCATCACAGAAATAAAATACAATAAATAAAAACAGTTTTTCAGCTACAAACAAAAAACCCAGGCCGTTTGAACTTATTAAACTGACTCGGGTGGGATTTCAAACGCGCCGGACATTTCAATTGATTCATTCGGCTGAAAATGCAACAATAACACGCGCGCACACAAGGGAGACAAACCTGCTTAACACGCATCATCATCATCATCAATAATAATAATAATAATAATAATAATAATAATAATAATAATAATAATAATAATAATAATAATAATAATAATAAGACCACACAGCCTCTCAACGCCTTTACACGCTTGAACACGGTATCACATTTCAAACTGCTTCTGTACGCGGATCGAAACCAGGCACAGATAATAAGATGTACCGATAGTACCAGATCACAGAACCCGTGGTATATAAACTCGGGTCAGAACGTTATTGATGCAGGTTTTAAGGAACGCGAGCGCGCGCGTGTGTGTTGCTATTAGCGCTGTAATAAATTGCTGTTTATATATACATTGTGTACTGTAGCAAATCTAGTTTGCAAACATGGCAACATCGATGCCTGTGCTTGGCCCGGAGAGCGCAAGTATTACTGTTTTGAATCGTCCGTTCAGCCGCTGAGGGAGCTCACCAGTACGCCATGTTGTCTGCTACTACTAATATTACAAGGAAATGACTGTTTTGTTTGTTTGTTTGTTCTGTTTTTTAAATACAGCAACGCCGTGATCCGGCAGAATCACAATAAGAAAAAATAGCCATCGTGATAAAAAGACAAACAGATCCCGGACTCACCGGTGCAGGTCCCAAGCAGCACAGCCCACAACACGATCGTGAAAGCGGTTGCGTTCTTAGCCATGTTTGCAAGATGCCCATTGCCCTGCATTGATACATACAAAGTGTGAAGCTGACAAGGCAGCCTGAACCAGACCTCCAACACAAACACACACAGACAGGCAGAGACGCGATTAAAGGGGCAGGCTGTTTAAAGGGGTGGAGGTTTGGTTTTTTTTTAGTCGACAAGAATCTGTCAGTCAGATCTATACTCCGGAGTTATATGCTGCAGTTATTGTATATTGCATTAAACAACGAACTGTAAACACCTTATAGAAGCTCGTAGGCGTGTCTGTTTCTTATAAGGGTTTAACATATAGTTAGGGTTAATATTCTGTGTTTCGGATTGGGCTCTTGGGCCGTACAGCTGAATTGTTCTGTGTTTCATCATGACATACCCATAGATTGTACTGTAGACTTGTATTGTGAACGAACAGATATTGTACTGTAGAAATGCTATACCCGTATCGGAACCTACTTTTACAATAGAGTCGTTTCTAGGGTGTAAGTGTTGCCATACAAGCCATATTATCTGTGCTTACTCTGACGACGTTGCAATGCTTTCATTATGGGGCTAAAGCTAAATTGCAGTCTATTTATAATATACGCTTTTATCAACAGAGTATGCATTTATTCCCTTGTTTGTGGGTTTCCCGTACCTCAGACACGCGTCCTTCCATAATGCTCTTAACCACAGTGCTCGCCTCAGAGTTAGTGAGGGAATGAGACGGACTGCTATTCTCAGTTCCTGAGAGCAGCGGATTCACCTCCCACTCCCGCCCGTCCCGTCCCGTCCCGTCCCGTCCCGGTGTGCTGCTGGACTCGAACATTATAGTTCTAAACCAGCTTCATTTTACACGAACGCTACTGTAATCTAGAGCTTGCAGGCTTCATTGTACAGTGTATGACTCGCACCCTCCCCAAATCTAATGTATCTGGTTAAAACTGTAGTGTTTGCATGCAAGACTCGGCAAGGGAGCAGGGTTCAGCACAGAGGTGCAGGGTACGGCACAGGGGTGCAGGGTTCAGAACAGAGGAACAGGGTACCGCACAGGGGTGCAGGGTACGACACAGAGGTGCAGGGTACGGCACAGGGGTGCAGGGTTCAGCACAGGGGATCAGGGTAGAGCACAGGGGGAGCAGGATATGTATTACTGCATTATAAATACAGTAACTTAATTAGATTGCCAGAGGGTTGCCATACATGGGTTCCTGTCCCACCCTAGTAGAAGTGAGTGTAGGCAGTAGGAGTGGTTGTCAGTTTATGCAGCAATAACCACAAATCAAGGGAGGTGCGTTGTCACATGCTCTGTGGGAAAGAAAGATGACTCCCTTTCAGCCCACACACTGCCTGTACATACTGGAAACTTTCTCATGAGTCTAAAAGAAATGCCAACAGAACCTTCAACAGGGTTACTGGGAGTGACAGCACAATGGGTTCAGAACACAGATTGTACTGCAGAACCTTCAACAGGGTTACTGGGAGTGACAGCACAATGGGTTCAGAACACAGATTGTACTGCAGAACCTTCAAAAGGGTTACTGGGAGTGACAGCACAATGGGTTCAGAACACAGATTGTACTGCAGAACCTTCAACAGGGTTACTGGGAGTGACAGCACAATGGGTTCAGAACACAGATTGTACTGCAGAACCTTCAACAGGGTTACTGGGAGTGACAGCACAATGGGTTCAGAACACAGATTGTACTGCAGAACCTTCAACAGGGTTACTGGGGGTGACAGCACAATGGGTTCGGAACACAGATTTCACAGCTGTCCAGATACGAGGGCTGGGATAACAATCAAATAGTCATGATATTATCCACAAACAGTTCTGTCTTTAGCAGTCCCATGAGGCTCCAACGTGATTTCCGACAGCATATGTTAACATGTGGCCCTAAGTTCCCGCCAGGACTGAAAGGGTTAATTAAAAATATATATAATAATAATAATAATAATAATAATAATAATAATAATAATAATAATAATAATAATAACCATGGTTTGATAACTGAAAAAGTGCTATCAATAAGTTAAACCACATGAACTTAACTATGATGTTTCATTCCCTTTAAAGGTAACTAAGAGTTTAAAATCTACATGGAGAGCATGACAGCACACACACCCTTGTCCCGGATATTCTGACCTTCCTGTTTTCAGTACTTTCCCCAGTGTTTCCTGCTACAACATCCATTCACTTCCTTTGTAACTGACCCTGCTGTGCACAGGAAACTAGGTCGGGTCAAGAGGGGGTCGTATTACCTGTAACACAGGAAGTTAATTAAATACCGTACAACACAACCATTAAAACGGGTCCCCTCCAGCAAACTGGTTTCACATTACCAACACGCTGCTCTTCATACGATACGTTTCCACGATACAGCCTGAAATACGCGGGTTGAATTCATTACAAATTAAAGTCTTATAAGAGTAAAAGCGCAGCGCCCTCTGGTGGTGAAAGCGTGGAATGTCATTGCCACTCCCAGCAGGCCGACGTGACTTCCAAGCAGGCACTCACTCAAACGCAATGCAAAGAAGCGCTGTGCTTCTCATTGCAAACGATCTCTGTCCGAGTACGAGTTGGGTTTTTTTATATCAGCGTGTTTTCATAAAGTCCCGCTGGCCGGGCAGGCTTCCTCTACACTATTTACACCCAAACTCCCAGATAAGAAACACTCTGAGATAAGATTAGATGCAGCCTCCGCGCTACAAGAAGCAGGGAGGAAGGAGACCGCGCTTCTTTGAAGGCCAGCTCTTTGTAACGGGGGGGGATGTTTTTATTTTCTACAAATTAAGTTTACATTTATAAAGAAGCTAAGTGCCCGAACACAAATAACAATTACATAGATTCTAGAGTTTATTACATGTATATAAAAACAAATTAAACGTTTAGAAAGAAAAATGTCATTTCAGTAATATAAAATGGTCACTTCTGTAAAATGAAAACAAATAAACTGAGGATAGTGAATTCTCTTTATTACATTATACACACACACACAGAATTCTGTATTTACTGAGGATAGTGAATTCTCTTTATTACATTATACATACACAGAATTCTGTATTTACTGAGGATAGTGAATTCTCTTTATTGCATTATACACACACACACACAGAATTCTGTATTTACTGAGGATAGTGAATTCTCTTTATTGCATTATACACACACACACAGAATTCTGTATTTACTGAGGATAGTGAATTCTGTTTATTGCATTATACACACACACACAGAATTCTGTATTTATCGCTTAAGTTCAACTAATGTGTTCAAACAGAAAGTTTTAAATTTACAGTATTTGAGGGAACATCGCCGCCACCTTGTGGTTCAAAACTGTAACGGCACCTAAATCTGAAAAAAAGTCCAAGATCCTTCCTTACTGTACAGCATGTCAACTGCTCGAAAACTGAAGTTGCAAACTTTCAAAATAAAATCCTAATCATGGGCCTGTGTCAGGAACAAAAAGTAAAATGCAGTAAAAACTGAAATAAAATGCACATTCCATTGACACATCATTTCAATAATCCCCTCCACATCACAGGGTTTCGTGTGCAAAATATTGAGAGCCGCACCCCTTTTTGAAGAATAAGCCCACTGCCTACACCTCTGCTGATGTGCCCATGTGGTCTAGCCTGGGTCTGAACCCCAAAAGCCTCTCTGAGACTGCTTGACTTCTTTGATTTTCCCCTTCAGAATGTTCTGTATTGTACAGAATGTATTTGAAATCACAGATTCAGTTCTACAATATGAAGTCCGGGTGAGGGACGGACAGCAGTCCCACCACTGCAGGTTTCACTACGGGACGGGTCAGCCCCAGCGTACAGGGAACAAGCTCAGGCTGACGGGTTTCATTTCTTTACTTTCTTAGACGAGCGCTCTTGCTCGGGGGAGCGTCTCTGGAACAGCAGCAGGCTCCTGTCCCAGGCCGTGTGTCCGAAGCTGTGCACCAGCTCCATCCCGCAGCGGGACTCCAGGTGGCCCCTGATCCCCGGGACCCCCCGGACCCGCAGCTGCTTGAAGTGCTCGAAGTCCGTCCTGCCCGCCCTGCGCAGGCGGCGTGCAGCCGCGCGGTAGCACCTCCAGGGCTGGGCCTCCAGCAGCAGGTGGTGGCAGAGAGCGGCCAGGGAGGAGAGCAGCTCCAGCAGCCCCTGGTCCCCGTGGTTCAGGTGGACCCACATGGTCACGGCCAGGCAGGCGCACAGGTCGAAGGAGGGGCGGCCGTATCGAGCCAGGTAGGACCCCAGGACCTCCTCGCGGGCCCCGCGGTCCGTGATGTCCAGGGGGAGGAAGGTGACGGTCTCAGGGAAGGGGTTCCCCTCCTGTGCTCTCTGGATCAGGGTCTCGTCCAGGTCACAGCCCAGCAGGTGAAGCTGCTTCCTTCCCTCCAGTGCTCCTCCTCCCCCGGGCTCACAAGAGTCTTCATCCAGACCCAGCAGATGCCTGTACAGAGCGATGCTCAAATCCTAAAAGCAAGCAAATATTGAGAGACAAACATCACAGGCAAGAAGCAGTGTTCTCAGTCCAGGGATGGAAAGAAGACTCCTGTTGCACAGCAGTTTAACCCATTCCAGGTTTTTCTACTATCCTGAATAGCCACAGTGTAAAGGTAACAAGCTTAAGTGTGTCTTATTAAACCAGGGTTAGAAACTCCCGCTCTCCCGAGGCGAATTAAATCTAACGAGGACTAGCTGATGTCTGAGTCGCAGTAGTCCTCTGGGCGAGTACTTAAAACGAATGTACACATGCTCTCTCACGTTCACAGTCTTGCGTTAAAAAAATGCAGGGAAGTCAATTTTCTAACAGGGTGTAGCAGCGGTGAATAAGCATGCATAATGCTTACAAAACAAACAGTCACTCGGAAAGGAACTTAACCCTCCCGTCATCGCTCCTGCAATACCAACCTCACTTCATGACGGTTTACGTTTGTGTTCTCACTCTGCGCGAGATGCCAAGTTTGGTGAGCGTTTGAATTTTGAAACACGTTGCATCTTTGAAGTAAGTGTAAATTAATTTTACAAAAATGTTAATATATTTATACCAGGTTACGATCTCCCACCATAAAGACTTTAGATGTCATTAGCAAAGGGTTAGGGTTACGTTTTACTAAACATTTTAAAACTAATAAATAAACAATTACCATAATGTATATTATCGTAACATGTTGCTTAAAGCAAAATATTCATAATACAGTCGAGTTCCTATGAACAACAGCAACACGTTTAAAGTTTGGGGCTCGCTGTCTCTAGTTTGGTTTTGTTTACATTATCGGCAGCACACTGTTTTTACGAAATTACTTGTCTTGTATACTAGTGAGCGAGAATCAGTTTGTCTGAAAACCAGGCTCTACAACATTGATAATAGATGCACAGGCAGCGATTCCGTGCGCGCTCAGGGGCTCAAGCACCAGTGGGGATAACAAGGTCCCGCACAGTGCAAATAAATCACCTGTTCGGTCAAATATAGTGCCGATGCTTCACAAGCAGAACTGCTATTGCAGCGTTTAAAAAGATAAACATCCACTAGCGTCTCTGACAAACCGGAAGCTGATCCTAACATATTGAAAGCAATTTATATAAAAAGTCTCACAGCTTTTTTGAAATATCTGCATCCCCCTGGTTTGAGCGAGCTGTAGGAGCGTTTACTAATGCGCCTTTGTTAAAAAATAAATAGCCTAAATAAAACCTAAAATTTAAAACGGCGATTATTTTTTAGGAAAATAAAATGTTGCCTATTTTTAGGGACACCAAACTGCTGTTTATGATTCCAACTTAAGCACTTCGCATCAGGACTAGAACATTTACATCAGGACTCGCAAGCTTCAACAGCTACTACACTAGTTAGTTTCTAACCCTGTATTAAAGTCATAGCAAAACCAGGAGGGGATCAAACCGCGGTGCAAATTCCTGATCATTTAAAATGACGGCTGTTCTTTAACACCGGGGTGCAGCAAGTCTCGTGGGCGTTTCAAGCCAGGCTACACAAGATGTATTCACAGTGATGTGTTTGTTCGCTTATTCAACTGACAGTGTTTTGTAACAACTAAGAAAAGTTTAATAAAATGTTAAACAAAAGTAGGTGCATGAAACCTGCAACTTACTCCCGAATTGCACCCAACATCGAGCAGCAGGAAGGGTGCGCGGTCTGCGGCGCTGCTGTAGCCCAGCTCCTGCAGCAAAGAAGCCGGGATGAGGCTGAGTCGATTCTCCGGGGGATTGAAGCTGTAATAATTGATAAAATTCCCAAACAGAGCGGCTCCAGGGTCGCCGGAATCGATCTCTGTTTTACCTTCTTCAGTCACGTTGCCCGTGGCCGCAGCCATCTTGTTCACCAATCCGCCCCGTGTGGAAACACGACCCGACAGCAAGAAAGGCTCCGGTCTACTTTTAAAATCCCAATTATCACTGGCTTCACTGTTTCTGGAGAGAGCCTTCTGTCTGAATGCAGTGTTTGTATTTTATAGGCCGTCACCAATGGTATTATAGCAGGAATTTGTTTTGTGCAGCTACTGTCCCTGCAGCGAAATCAACTGCCATAAACAATTCGACTGCAAAATGCACCCTGCGTGTGAGGCGCTGCGGCCCTGTAGTTTATTTATTGGTATTTATTGATGTGCAAGGCGTGTCACTGTAGTTTATTTATTGATGTGCAAGGCGTGTCACTGTAGTTTATTTATTGATGTGCAAGGCGTGTCACTGTAGTTTATTTATTGATGTGCAAGGCGTGTCACTGTAGTTTATTTATTGTTATTTATTGATGTGTTGATACTCTTTGCTGTGCTTAAACAACACAGTTACAGTGACAAACGCCTAACGAAAGCCCCGCTGTTGCGTAGCAGTTGGAGCCAGTCCAGGTTTTATAACGAGTCACTGTGAACCTTACAAAAAGGTATGCGTTGTGTGTCTAATAGCTCATGCCACAATTAAAAAAACAACCTGAAATGGCAATAGACTATTTTGGGAAGGGCGTTTGGAAACGTCACAGTGAAATGCGGGATATATCGTGTTGTTCCTGGACGGGAGGAGTGAACCTGGCACGAACTCGAGAACACTTCTGCTCCAGCAGCGCCACACCTAAATCGATTCTCCTTTAAAACGAACATTTACTGAAGTACGGTATCCTCCCGAGACCAAGCCAAGCCGGCAACCGAAACCGGGAAAGCGTGGCTTCATCTTCGTCAAGATTAAAGTCAAATCAACACTACACAAGTCTGTGAATAACAAGTTTTATTATTATTTTTTTGTTTCTCGCGTAACAAATCTTAGTTCCGATGTAGTGCAGCACACGGTGTTGTAATAAACACCGAGAATGAAGGCTCATTACAGTAATGCAGGCTGTCTGTCTTTACCAGACTGGATTTATTTACTCGCTATGTGTTCCACTGTTTTAAGATTTGTAACATTTTGCACGACTTTTTGTTTGCTAGCTAAATGACATTCCACCCATATTAAAATACCCGTATCAATAATGGTAGTTTGGTTTCGTATCTCACTGCTGGATCTGGTTTTCCTCGAAAAGAAAGTGTGAGGGGTGTTGACGGTTTTATAGGTTTTCATGCATATATATATATAAAACAAATCTGTAATTTACTGTGCGTGTTAAAAAGCTGCATCTCCCTGTTGTAAGTCATCTTCATGGCGGGCTTTGATTGAGGGCTATAAGGGTCATTGTGCTGAACAGACCTGACTGGACAGGAACGGTCAGAGCAAATTAAATATCTTACAACAACTTATACAAGTTTACCACCGTACATCGACACCGTGTTCCTGCAGCTTTTCCCATGGTTATACCGTGCATTTACCTTGTTTACTTATATATATATATACACACACACATACTTTACCATATCTCTGTGCTTTACAGTGCTTGCCTATGCGTTACCATGCATTCACTGTGCTGTATTACACTTTGCTATGGGAAAGTTTACCACGCCTTCCCTGTGGTTATACTGTGCATTTACCGTAGTTTGCTGCACTTTTCCTGTTGGAACACTTTCTAAAGCCACGCCTGACACATCTGTCACAACGATTGCTTTTGCTTGCGGTATCTGAAACTGATTCACATTGCCAGGAAACTGTGCAATCATGTAACAGTAAACGGACAGGAAATTCCAAAGAAATGTTGCTTAATGCAATGCCATGATGACACTGCAACTGTACCGCCCCCTGCAAGCCAAGCTGCAGTTTTAAAACACAATACTTGCACTTGATTGGAGGAAGCCGTAACCACTCGTTAATCATTCTCTTATACCACTGCTGTTCAGTGCAGGCTACTGTATGAAAAGAGTCTGATCAACCTGGGGTTAAATGCAGTGCACCTGTAATTGCATTTCCTATTGTGGTGCAGGGCTACAAAGCTGCAAAATTAGTTACAAGCAAATCAGATGTTTAATGGGGATATGTCTGTCATCAATTTTTTCCTTATTAATATGTGTTATTTATTAAATAAGACTCCTATTGCATAGCAGTTTCACCCATTCCAGGTTTTAATACGTGCTTGATTAGCCCCAGTGTATAGGTAACAAGCTCAGGTGTGCGAATAAATTCACAGTAAAACTAGGAATGGATCAAACTATATATATATATATATATATATATATATATATATATATATATATATATATATATATAATATATTCTAATGTCCCTGTGTGTTTTATTTTCACAGAGAGCCTCTACTGAGCAACAATGTCCACTGGCACCCAGAAACCAGCGAAACGCATCAGACGGGAAAAGGCCGCTGCTCCATGCGGTAAGATCCACTGTGTTACTGGTTAACACATCAGAAACAGATGAGACTTAGAGAAATAATATTCCTCACAGAATGGAAAGGCGGTGTGACTGTGCTGGAGGCCTTTTAAAAACAGCAGTGACTCCTGCCGTTTGTAGAGTGATTAGAAAATACATAAAGTTAACAGATGTCATGCTTGAAACACACGCCAGCCCTGCCCCTTAGTCCTGGGTTTTACAGCTACCTTCGAGTAAATGATCAGGAGCCAGGAGTTTGATGTTAAAAATATTGTTCCTCACTTACAGTATAGCTGCATGCACAGCTCCTATTGGTAAACTTACACAGACTCAGGTGAGACTTCTTCATGCTGTGGTCAGCGGGATCAGTTCGGATTTAGCAGGGGCCTGATTGTTCAAACTCCTGACACCTACCTATACCTGAACAAGAGGAGGTCTGAAACCCAGGACTGGGTGCAGCAGCAGGGCTAGTGTGAGTTTCAAGCAAGCCTTGTCATATAATGTCATTATGGTCTTTCATTTCGTTCACAGATCTGCAGAAAGCACACAAAGCGGCCCTGTTTCCTCAGAGTCCTGTGTCTGCGGGTGACCAGTCTCTTCCCAGCAGCCCTGAACAAGCAGTTTTGAGGAACCAGTACGTGGAGCCGGTGATTGCTGTTCAGCTGGCCCCAGACAGGACCGAGTTCCTGGAGACTGGGAGACGTCTCGCGGAACTGGGGACTGGGCTGATCAGCACTGGACAACTATTCGAGAGGGACAGGGGGACCGATAAAGCCCCCAACATCATAGCGCTGGGCGGAGTGGAAGGGATCGGAAAAACCACCGAGGTGCAGAAGCTGGCGTTCGACTGGGTCAACGGCAAGAGGCTTGAGAAGTTTGCGTTCGTGTTCCTGTTTAAATTCCGGGAGCTAAACACCCTCCAGAAGGAGGCGGTATCTCTTGTCAGTCTCATCGCCTGGCAGCACAAACACCTCAAGGGGAAGGACTTGGGAGAAATCCTGCAGAGATCGGAATCCCTCCTGTTCGTTTTCGACGGCTTGGACCAGTACAAGCACAGCCTGGATTTCCCGAGGGAGCAGCTCTGTTCCAGCGTGGAGGAAGCAGCTCCTGTTCCCAGGCTTGTCGCCAGCCTCCTGGCCCGGGCTTTACTGAATGGCTGCTCAGTGCTCATCACAAGCCGGACGACCTCGTCATCCCTGTCCGAACTACTGGAAGCTGGCAAAGTCGATCTCTATGCCGAGATTTACGGATTCGCCCCGGAGCAGAGGAAGAGTTTCTTTGGGAAGTTATTCAATGGCGGTCAGGTCGCCGACGAAGCTTTCCATTACGTGGAGCAGAAAGACGGCCTGTACTCCCTGTGCTTCAGCCCTTCTTTCTGTTCCATCTTCGTCGCCGTGCTCAAGTCCCGCTCAGCTGCGCAGGAGCGAGATCTGGAAACCGTGAGTGAGATGTTCGTGAACTTCATTTGGGGCAACATGCTCCCGGCCCCAGGCAAAGCCAGAGAGAAGCGAGGCGTCCTGCTGAAAGTGGGAAAGCTGGCTTTCCACGGGGTGTCCGAAGGGCTCTCTGTGTTTTACGACGAGGACCTGCGCTCGTTCGGCCTCACGTCTCCTGAGAGGTTCCTCCCTGGGATTTTCCAGAGAGAGAGCCTGCAGGGGCGCAGGAGCTATGCCTTTGCTGTCCCCCCCTTGCAGCAGTTTTTGGCTGCCTGTTACCTGCTACTCGACACCTCAACGGACCTCAAAGAGTTCCTCAAGAAGACGGACAGCCAAAGCGACGTCCATTTCCAGAACCTCACGCTCTTCCTGGCAGGAATTTCCGAGCCCGCTGTATGGAAACCTGTGGATGCGACGCTGGGAAAGTTTGGGAGGGGCAGGGCGGAGACGGTCCAGGAATGGTTGAAAGACATGGCCCAGCAGGCTCTGCGGGACAACAGGAAAAAGGAGCTTCTAACCGCCCTTCGGTTCCTCTACGAAACTCAGAACAAGAGTTTGATAACGGCGGAGTTCGCGGAGGAGATATGTCGGAGGCTTTCGTACGGGACCTTCAGCGATCTCGATTGCGCCGTGCTGCTCTGTGTTTCCAGCTGCTGCCAAGATCTCCCGGAGTTCAGTCTACTGGGGTCCTCTTTCACAGAGACAGGCTTCAACAAACTGGTGCCGGCTTTCAGAAGCTGTCAGAAAATTGAGTAAGTGCTGCTCACAGTTACATTTTCTAATGAAGCATCTCCTTCAGGGTAGCTTGCACGAAATGCTCCTAATGTGTTATCATAACCCACTGAAGATGCCAACCTCATATTTTTATGTTCTGGAAACTCCTTGGGTCATATCTCACATGTAGTGTAGCGTCTTTATAGCTGGCACACTCGGGGATGGAAATAAGGTAAAAATGATTAACAGCTGGTTTCACAGACCCTGATTAGTATTAGTCTTGGACTACCTAATAGTAATTTAGGTAAAGTAATCCAAAATGACTGCTAATCTGTTAATTGAGCAGTTTAAAATAAATGTAATCTCTGACTAATCTCTGATATCTTTTTATAAATTATGTTACAGGAACGAATACAAACCTGGTAATTTTTGCCAACGAATACATTTCAAGCGGAGTTTGTTCAGACATTCAAAGGTTTGCTTTTTTTTTACAACTGCAGCTTTCTGTCCCCTAATCTCTGCAGCCTGAGGAACTGTCGACTGACCCCAGGGAGTTGTGAGGGACTGGCCTCCACTCTCTCCTCGCAGCAGTCTCGTCTCACAGCCCTGGATCTGAATAGCAACCCCCTGGAGGATTCTGGAATCAAACTGCTGTGTGCCGGGATGAAGGACCCAAACTGCAAAATACAGAACCTGCTGTGAGTACCCACAACTCAGTTCTCAGCTTAACCCTGTAAGGTAAAAATGATGCAAACTTTCTTATTTTTGCAATGAGGTGCACAAAACAACGTTTACATGTACTGACAGATTGGGTCTGGTCATGCAAATGGTCCCCAGTACTGTAAAATGCTCTACAGCTGTGTCTTATCAGGATATAGGGTGATCACATCAAACACATGTCAAGTAAACGAATGTTTCAGCTAACGAGTTATATTCCTTGTAATAACACCCCACATATATTATCTGCATTGGGAGATGTTGGGAAGCTCACTTGAAACCCTTTCCGGTCATAACTTGCCTCCCGATCTCTGCAGGCTGAGGGGTTGCTGCTTCACGGCTGCTTGCTGTGAGGATCTCGCCGCTGCCCTCAGTACAAACCACTCAAGCCTGATGGAGCTGGATCTGAGCTTCAACCAACTGGGGGATTCAGGAGTGAAGCATCTGTCTGCTGGGCTGAGGGATCCGAACTGCAAGCTGGAGAAGCTGGGGTGGGTCCTTCATATTCGTGGTTTCCGTGCAGTAAATAATCATTTGTGTTGAGGCATATTCTTTCAAAATGGAAACATCGAAAATCCTTTCATTCTGAAGCATGTGTACATTATTATAGATAACTACTGAAGAAAGGAGGGCAGCTACAGCGGAATGTTATTTTCTTTGGGGATGTCGTTCATGCATTGGTTTCCTTGACGTCTTTTTGACAGTTGTTTATAAATTCTCTTGTAAGAATGAATCCGAACATGGTATTCTTGCCAGCTCCAGGCAATGTTTGTTTGAATATTCCCATCATTGTCGCATCTTTAGCTGTAATAATTAATTTATGTGCTTGACTGAGGTCTGTGTCTTATCAAAATGGTTCAAATAACCCAGATGATCTCCGCAGGCTGAGCAGCTGTGAACTGACAGCTCGGGGCTGTGAGGACCTCGCCTCGGCCCTGCGCTGCAGCCACACCCGCCTCCACACGCTCTGCCTGAGAGCGAATGAACTGGAGGATTCAGGGCTGAAGTGGCTGTCTGCTGCAATGATGGATCCCAACTGTAAACTACAGGATCTGGAGTAAGTAAACCAGGCTCTTGGGTGGTGGGGAACAGGAGCTGGGAGGTGAAAAGGCATGAGAGGTTAGTGTGTGTGCCAACTGCGCCTCTCTCCTTTTTCCAGGTTTAAATAATTCAGACCCTACAGAGACAATCTGCTCACCAGTTTATTCCATCCCTGGTTTTACTACAAGTTTAATAAGACACAACTGAGCATGTTACCATTACACTGTGACTAATCAAGCTCGTAGTAAAACCAGGAATGGGTAAAATTGCTATGCACAAGGAGTCCATCCCTGTAATATAAAAACTCAATGACACATTTTTCTTTCTATTACAGTCCCAGACTTATGTTCAAAATACGTTTTGTCATTGAATTAACGTTGAGGCTATTTCTTGATTCCGCAGGCTGTTTGATTGCTGCCTCACCACTGAATGCTGTCAGGGTTTAGCTTCGGCTCTGCAGGCAAAGCACTCCCTCCTGAGAAGGCTGGAGTTGGGGATCAATGAGCTGGGCAACGCAGGTGCGAGGCTGCTGTGCACTGCTCTGGAGCAGCCAGACTGCAAGGTGGAGAGTCTGGGGTGAGTAACTGCAACAGACGGAGGAACACTTTCTTTCCCTGCTCCTTTGCACCAAGGCCATGCTTTGCAGTGCAGATTTTCACGGTAAACGAGATCTCAGGTTTGTTGTGTCCTCTGTCTCCCCACAGGCTATCTCACTGCGAGCTCACCTCGGAGCTCTGCCAGGATATTGCCTCGGTTCTGTGTTCCGATCACTGCCGACTGAGACAGCTGGAGCTGGCGGTGAACAAACTGGGGGACTCCGGGGTGAAAGTGCTGTGCGCTGCTTTGAGGAACCCCAACTGCAAACTGGAGACCCTAAAGTGAATAAACCTTTCTAATGACACGTAGGACAGGACAGGACAGAACAGGACAGAGGATAGTCACTGCTGGCGTATTACAACTCTATAGTATCTCAAAAAACAGAAGCCATGAGAGGAGAAACAGACTTAGAATTGTTTAACAATTTTTCCCAATGTTTCCTTTAAAAAAAACATTTTTACTGATTATATCCCTATTTTAACATTTGTAAAATAAACTCAGAAAAATTTCTGGGGAAAATGTGTTAAGATAAAAACTGAAAATGCGGAACGCTACATAAGAGACAGGGTCATAATCACTTATTATAAGTCATGTTTTTAGGAATGAAAGGAATCTAACGCCTGTACCTCCTTCCAGCCTGGACCTCACCAGTCTCACAGATACCTGTGTGGGGGATCTCTCCTCGGCTCTCACTGCAAGCCGGACCCTGTCTGTCCTGGATCTGAGCAACAATGGATTCACAGACGCCTCGGTCCCGGCATTCAGACAGATGATAGCGGCCAGCACCCTGAAAGAAATCCTGTAAGTGTCTGCGACGCTCTATATGCTTCATGCAGTGTTGGGACCCTACAGAACTCAGAGCGTGCAGAATTCATCTGAAGGGGTGGGTGGGCGGGGGGTGCATTATTTAGATTTTTTTTGGAGGAAGAAGGTGGTGATTCAAGGCTTTTCTCTGTTGTGATCCGAGACACACATAAAAAACCAGAGGATGTAGTCTGTACCTAATGTATGAACCATGATCTTGTATTGAGAGATGCCATCCAATACTTACTGTACACAAACACAGCTGAGGTCTTGGTATCCCTGTGTTTATATTCCTTGAGAAAGGTCCCCAGTCTCCCCAAGGATTTGCCAATAAATAACTTGGCATTCAAGGACTTGACTTTGCAAACTTTCTACCTGCTTTGTGTCTTTCAGCTTGTCGGAGGCAGACTTTTCTGAAGAGAGCCTGGATGTCCTGCTTGAGCTGGACACCCCCGGAAGGCACATCTCTCTGTAAAGAATTCGCTACTCCGGGACTTTAAAGAACGCTTGAAATGTATATGTTACAGAATGTTTCCACGTCGTTAACAAAAGCAGCACCAATCAAACTGTATTAATAATCCAGATAAACATGTTCTTTTTATTAAAGTTAGCGAGGAGGAGGGCCCGGTTTGATCAGCTATCATATCATTGTAACCAGAACATTCCTGCAGTTTGGTATGCAAGCATGCAGAAGTCAAGATGTTTGTTCAATATCCTGTACTGAAGCCGTATAGGGGCTGCTTAACTATACTTAACACTGCGTGTGGCTTCATTACTATCATCATTGATGTTAATATTATCGGGAGGCGGTCGCACTTGCATACTGTACTTGTACGTCACACGGTAGAGTTATGCATGTTCTAGAGAACGGCTTGTCAAGTTGGGATGAAACCTGAAAAGCAGCTTCTTTAGACTGTGGGGGTATATAAAGGAATCTGTCTTTCTGTCTGCCTGCCCGCCTCTCTGTCTGTCTGTGTGCATACTGTGGCTGCAGGGCCCCTATATCAATCGTTTCATGTTACGTATGTGGTTGATTTTTAATTTACAGTCGTGATGCGAGGGGTGGATGTCGCCGAATTGCTTGTTTATTTTGAATGAGTTTCAATAAAACCATTTTACAGTCAATATGTGTAGTGCGTGATTTCCCATAATATTGATTTCCAAAGAAACAAAGAGGGGAAATGGAATTGAAAACGATCTACTTTAACTAGTTATAATATTTATTTCTTACTTTTTTTATTTTTACTTTTACAGATAAATACATTTATGATTTACAAATATTCAGAGGGAGGAGCGGGCTTGAAAACGTATTAGTAGAGGATAGGGAAGCTGTAGTTCAAGTTTCATAATTTTAACCGTGCAATTAAATTATGCAGCAGAAGAAATTGGGAAATTGTCGTTATGTGGTCGACATTTTGCGTAACATTTTCATGTTTGCAACTCAAAAGAATTACACGTCATGATTATTTATTATTGTTTTATTTTTCAAAAATAGCTATTTGTATTTTGATTGTAATAAAGTTCTTTCAAATGAAAGCATATTTACTATATACTATCTAAAATAACATAAAATAACAATTACTATAAAAAGTACTGGCCCGTACGGGGATCGAACCCGCGACCTTGGCGTTATTAGCACCACGCTCTAACCAACTGAGCTAACCGGCCGGAACGCAGCAGTGTTCTATACTATGTACCCACATGTTTTTTTTTTTTAAATGCTATTTACAGTAGAATACATTATATTGTTGAATACAACGTACGCCCTTCACATTGATAGGTACAATATTTGAACTAGGCCTACATTTAAGTAACAATCGACATCAACACAGTTTTAATTTCGTACTTTTTTTCTTTCTCGAGTTTTCAGGCTGTATATTTTGTCCCTTCAACCGTCCCGTACCTCCAAATCACGTGTGCAAGTACCATTCTGACATTGAAGTCGAGCAACGAGGTAAGATCATAGAGGTAAGATTTTACAAAATTCCCTAAATCTGACAATAAGTTTGAAGAATGGTTAAAAAAAAAAAAAATCATTTCAAACGTCGTTGTGTGTACTTGTGATACGTTATTAACAAATGCATTTCGTTATTTTTGACATTTTTCACGCACTGCTAGTGTGTTTACAAAGACATTTTCTGACATTTTCCGTTTTTCACAACTAGCAGTACAGCCTTCGCTAGTGTCGTGACTTTGAGGAGAAACACTGTCATCGTTTCCACAACAAACACACATGATTAATATTTGAGTCTTTTAAATACAAAATAACGTGTACCAACCTTTCTAACTCATGGCAATAGGACTCCTATTGCATCGCAGTGTCACCCATTCCAGCTGCTTGATTAGCCACAGTGTACAAACAAGCTCATGCCTTATTAAACTCCTAGCCGAGCCGGGAATGGATCAAACTGCTGTGCAACAGGAGGCTTATTTCTAGTTTTGTTTGAAATACTCCCGATGAAATATTCACTTCGTGTTTGTCGGTGTAATTCGTATAATCCAGACTCGGTGTGTGTCGGAAGTGAATTATGACGCAATGCACGAGTCGGGGCTCGATTGGGACTGTATTACTTGCAGGGTCGGGTCAAGTCCAATTCCCTTTTAATCAATCCCAACACATCACTGGTCTTAATTGCAATGAGCAGCATTCTGTTAAAATGAGCTTCTCACAGTGGCAACAAATCACTTCAATTGTTCAGTCACCGTTAGTCAAATAAATGGGCTTCATATGAAAGCAGCTGAACAATCGCACCAATTATTATCTCTAAAATATCAATTCCAGTTACTTTGAAGGAATTGGAACTGGGAATTGATTTGGAAATGGAAATTGAAAAACAGGAATTGACCTCCACCCTGATTACCTGTAACCCAGGAAGTGTCGTGCTTCACCCTAGTAAAAAAAAAAAAAAAAAAGTGATGTCGTTTCCATGTGGTGTAATGTGTTTATATCATGTGGAAATGAAATCACATTGAAATAAACTATACCATTGAATTATTCAGCGGTGCAAGGTCGTCTTCACTCCGGAGACATCAATGTGTATCGCACAGCACCCGATGCGACAGTCTACACATTTCTAAACTAAAAAGAAAAAAAGCACTGTAGCAGTTTTCGATGATGATTTTATTTGTTATATGTATTTGATTGTTGTCATGACATTTAATAAAACATTTCTGGGGGGGGGGGGGCTCTGAAAGGAGAGGCCGGTTGGTGTGTGTGTAACTCAGGTTGTTGTTAATGACGTGTGTGTGTGTGTGTGTGTGTGTTGCTGCGCAGGTTCGTCGCCATGGTTTTTGGGAAGCGGATCGCTGACGTGGGGTACCGCGTGTTCTCGGGCACCATGATGCTGCTCACGGTCTACGGCGGGTATCTGTGCACCATGCGAGGCTATCGCTACTACCAGCGGCAGAAACTACTACAGGAAGCTGCAGAGAACCAATCGGAGATCCTCAAGGACTGACGCCACCCTGGCCTGTCCCACCCTTAATTATATATATATATATATATATATATATATATATATATATATATATATATATATATATACTGTATGTTCCATTTGCTCTGGAAGGATGCAGCAGTAACACAACCATGCCAACAGACTTGTAAAATATGTATTGCCAGAGGGATTTACAGTACAGCACTGCAAGCTCCAAAATAAGCTTGCATCCAGGATAAAGGGACTGTTGGTATGTTTGCAGGCTCCAAGCATTTGGGCTTTTACAGTAATGTGTCTCGTTGCTGATTTTGCCTGGCACCCCAGTGCTGTGTGTGTGTGTGACTTGCACTTTGTCTGTGTTACCAGGGTCACAGAATGGAAACCCAAATGATTAAATGTGTTTTTTTTTCTATGCAGTTTTCCTTTCTGGTAGACAAGCACTTTTTCTGCAATGCTACAGGATCTCTCCTCGTGCACACACACATTTAGATCTCTGTGCGATTTTCTGATTTCTTGTTTTTGAGAGAGATCTGCTCTACACTGTATAGTAATACATAAATGAAAGCAGGCTTGCCCTGGTAGGGTTACTGTATCGTGTTCAACAGGGGCGGCCAAAGCTGGCTCTTCCACTCCTGGTCTTTGTTCCAACTCTGTTCTAAATTGTTCAGTTGAAACAAATAAACCTCCATCCAGATCCAGAAGTGGTTCATGTTACTGTCTGTTAAACCTGGAGTGGAGTAATGGCCCTCCAGGAGCAGGATTGGAGACCCCTGCTCTGTACAGTAGAATTCACTCTCACTAAAGCTATGGGTCAGCTGGGGTACTGAAGTACTCACAAACTCACCCCAGAACTTCACAGGCTCAAAACAGGCAGATTGGTTTAATAATAATAGCAGTAATTTTTCTTTTAATCTGTCTCCAAACAAAAAACAAACAAAACAAACAACAAGTACATAACGGCAAGTACACACAACATAAACACGGCTTTGAACTACTCAGCTTGATAAAAAGGGCCCAACAACAGAAGCGGAGTGCTGCTCTTCGTCCCATCTTTAAAATTGTCACTGTTTTGCCCTCCCCTCTCTGGTCCCGTCTGAGACGTTCTCATGCTTTCTCAGTCCTTTGGGGATAAATGTTTATTGATCGGGGGTGATTAGGGACCCCCCCCCCCCTTTTAGTGTTCCTGTGCCCATGTCCCCAGGGTCAGGTGGCCGTTGGTTCCGTTCTCCCCTTTAGTGGTCGGGTGTCTGTGGATGACCGCTGGCTTCCTGGGGTCCTTGACCACCTGCTCGTCCTCGTCCGAGCTGCTTTCTATGTCGCTGCGGTCATCCTTGGAGACCTAGAAGAGGAGAGTGATGGGTGAGGAAGGGAAGGACTCAGGATAGCAGGGAAGGGATTTTATTTGAAAGCAAAACTAGAAGTGAAGTTGATGAACATTTTGGCTCGTGCCTTCAGAGGAATCGAAATTGACCCGAAACGTTACTTTTCTTTGGTTTATTCACGATGCACAGCAGGCTTAATAATGTGGGCCAAGGAATATCATTTCAGTGTGAAACTGAGCAGAGCTGCAGGGCACACCACCACTGTGACACCCACTTTATAAAAACATTTAAAAGGCGTTCAGAGTCACGAATGAGAGGCCAATCTGCCCATCGCTGCTCGTCCGGCTCCTGGCAGCTGATTGGTCTCAGAACAGACCGCTCCTGACGGACCGCAGTGGTTCAGCAGCAACAACATGGCTAGGCAACCCTTTGCATGCACTCAACAAAAAATTAAAAAGTGCTTCCTACCCTCTGTCCTGAATCCTACTCAGCATCCAAATGTGTCTCCCAGTCCTACTCTCTGTGGTAATGCTGGAATAGTGCCTGGGTGGACTTTGTAGACCCCTTTTAGGATGCAGCTTGACACCCAGCCAAGCAAAAACTCACCACCAGCTGTTACATACAACAGGCCAGTGAAAACAGCAGGTGTAAAGCTGAGGGAACATGAACCCACTTTGTGGCTTGGAACTTGGTTTCAGGCCACTGCACGGCACACCCGGGGAGACATGGGGTTTAATACAGCAAAGCCTCAAACTAGGTCTCCTGGAACAAGGTTTCAAGCCACTGTTCCTGAAAAAGTGTCTTCGTGTTCCTCAACGTAACTCTCAAATCCGCCACTAGATGGAGCCCCGAGCCATGACTCTACATCCAATACATGGTATAGTTATATTTGCTTTGACCAAACCAGGTACACCTCATGGATTAGGATTTTTTTCTCTGTTTTGCTTCTCACTTTTGTATGCAAAGTTAAAGCATTCGGCTCCTTAATAATATCATTATTATTAATTATCATCATCATTAATAATAATGATTTGGGAGCTATTCATGCACTCATGCCTTGAAACATGACAACAGTCCCCAGCAGGGCTATTCCATCAGCGTTCATCTGGCTAGGTGCACTGTACCAATAATCAATGAGAGGGGCTTGAGGTGCGCTGTACCAATAATCAATGAGAGGGGCTTGAGGTGCGCTGTACCAATAATCAATGAGAGAGGCTTGAGGTGCACTGTACCAATAATCAATGAGAGGGGCTTGAGGTGCGCTGTATCAATAATCAATGAGAGGGGCTTGAGGTGCGCTGTATCAATAATCAATGAGAGGGGCTTGAGGTGCGCTGTACCAATAATCAATGAGAGGGGCTTGAGGTGCGCTGTACTAATAATCAATGAGAGGGGCTTGAGGTGCGCTGTATCAATAATCAATGAGAGGGGCTTGAGGTGCACTGTACCAATAATCAATGAGAGGAGCTTGAGGTGCGCTGTACCAATAATCAATGAGAGGGGCTTGAGGTGCGCTGTACCAATAATCAATGAGAGGGGCTTGAGGTGCACTGTACCAATAATCAATGAGAGGGGCTTGAGGTGCGCTGTATCAATAATCAATGAGAGGGGCTTGAGGTGCGCTGTACCAATAATCAATGAGAGGGGCTTGAGGTGCGCTGTACCAATAATCAATGAGAGGGGCTTGAGGTGCGCTGTACCAATAATCAATGAGAGGGGCTTGAGGTGCGCTGTACCAATAATCAATGAGAGGGGCTTGAGGTGCGCTGTACCAATAATCAATGAGAGGGGCTTGAGGTGCGCTGTACCAATAATCAATGAGAGGGGCTTGAGGTGCGCTGTACCAATAATCAATGAGAGGGGCTTGAGGTGCGCTGTACCAATAATCAATGAGAGGGGCTTGAGGTGCGCTGTACCAATAATCAATGAGAGGGGCTTGAGGTGCGCTGTACCAATAATCAATGAGAGGGGCTTGAGAAGACCAAGTTGCTCTAGGCCCGTGTGCACTTTTTATTCTGTTTACAAACAGACAGTTACTGTGGAATAGGCCTGCAGGGAAAAGCATGTTAAAATGAAATGCAGTTGTGGTATTGGGATGTGTTTTTTTTAACTCTGTACTTTCCCATTAGTTATTATTAATATAGTGGTGAACAAAAACAAAACAAGTTTATTAGCCAAAAGATCTTATATAAAAAACCCTATTTAAAAAAAGGTTACTGGGACAGCACATTACTGGAGTGCCTGGAAACGGAAGCTGTTGAAATCAGTTCCGGGGGAGCGAGAGCTGTGGTTAGTAGCAAGAAAGAAACAGGCAGCAGGTGAGGAAGCGAGGGGCAAGAACAGCTGGCAAAATAAAGGGAAAGAGAGAGGGAGAGAGAGGCAAGACTTACAGCGGAGGCCCATCTCCCAGTCCCAGGCTCCAGCCCGAGAGAGAAAGAGTGAGAAGAGAGGAGAGAGCGACCTCCTCACGACACCTGAGAGAGGAACAGCACACAGTCAGTGAGAGGGAGAGGGGGAGACAGAAAGGTAGAGAGAGGGAAGGCAAGCAAGAAAGGAGATGGAAACTAGAGAGAGAGAGAGGGGGGGTCACGTTGAGAGGGTTTGTGACAGACCCTCTCTGTCCAGTCGAGTTCTTCCTTCTTGTGAATCCAGAACATGGGGTCCTGATGGAGGAGACACTGCAGGAGCTCCAGCAGACAGGCTGGCTTTGCGATGGAGACACTGCAGGAGCTCCAGCAGACAGGCTGGCTTCGCGATGGAGACACTGCAGGAGCTCCAGCAGACAGGCTGGCTTCGCGATGGAGACACTGCAGGAGCTCCAGCAGACAGGCTGGCTTCGCGATGGAGACACTGCAGGAGCTCCAGCAGACAGGCTGGCTTCACGATGCAGACACTGCAGGAGCTCCAGCAGACAGGCTGGCTTCGCAATGGAGACACTGCAGGAGCTCCAGCAGACAGGCTGGCTTCACGATGCAGACACTGCAGGAGCTCCAGCAGACAGGCTGGCTTCGCGATGGAGACACTGCAGTGATAAACATACTCTCAGCACATGGGGTGAAATGGGTTATAACCCCCAAACCCTGACTCACCTTCCCCCGACTTAAAGCCTTGAATGCGATGCGCAGGATGAGGTAGGACCAGATGACGTGCAGTACCTGCAGCACCAGCAAGAGGGCGTTGAAGAGCCACCAGGAGGGGTAGGGACCGATGATCTCCCAGCTTTCAAACAGAGTGGTGTTCAGGACCCTGCAGTGAGAGAGGGTTCAGAATATCTACAAACAGATGTTCTGTTGTGTATGCAACAGCAGGTTTCAGCCTCAGTGTGGTCTAAAGCTAATTCCTAGTCTAAACCCTTTAAATACAGACTGGAAGAGAAAGATCGGATGAGGTATATTCCCCAACCTTCCTCCCCCATCTCTCAGTGCAGAGCAATAAAATATTTAGCAGTGTTGAGGAGCAGTTGAGTGCAGAGCCCCCCAGCACAGGGATGGATTTCAGGGGCTGCAGTAACAGGTGTTCTGGAGGCGACTGGATCCACCTGGTCAGGTTACACCTCTATCTGTCTCCTTCCCTCCATCCATCCATCCCTCCATCTCTGCCTGCCTAACGACTAGACAAACCTGTTTTTTATACAAACTGCGTCATCAATAGCCAGAACCAAGGCCTGACCATTGAAGAATCAATACCGCTTATTACATTTCTTCCAGTATACAAGCCCCTTCAATCCTCTTCAGTGAATCTCAGGAATGGAAATAAGGCTCCCATTGCATAGCGGTGTGATCTATTCCTGGTTTTGCCATGAGTTTAATCAGACACACGTGAGCTTGTTATCTATACACTGGGGCGAAGCAAGCATGTATTAAAACCTGGAATGAGCAGAACTGCACTGCAATAGGAGTCGTATTTCCATCCCTGGGATCTGTAGCACACAATGAACCTAACCTTGTTAAAATCAATCTTTATTTTGGAGACTTAAAAATAGTAAAAATAAACTCTTAGTATTTCTAAGTATTGGGTGTTTTATTGCAGAGTGCTGAACACGCACACACAGGCACACAGGAGCCCCTCTATCTGTTACCCCCCGTGACTCACCACAGTGGGTATATTCCGAGCCGTGTTCCCACGAAGACCATGGCGAATCCCACAAATAACATGTCACACAGATGCTGGTACTTCGCATAATTTGCCATTTTGGCAGCCTGCCAGGGACAGAGAGAGAGCGCGAGAGAGAGACAAAGTTCAAATCAGAATGCCACACTGACACACCCAAGCTATTGATATGAAATTGTAGACAGTTCTAACTACACACACACACACGTGCACACACACACACACACACACACACACACACACACGCTGGACTTGATTCTTAAAGCAATTTTTACCAAACTCTCTTTACGGCAACTTTTTCAGTAAAAAGGAAAACAAAAAGTCTTTCTGTGTTACAATTTTCCACTGTTTCTTCTTGTATCGAGTGTATCTCGTGATAACTCAGGTAGATCTGCTCTGACTGCAAACACACTCAGCAGGGATGGAAAGGAGACTCCTGCTGCACAGCCATTTCACCCTCAAGGTTGTTTTTCCTTTACAGTGTGAAGTTAAAAAGCTCAGGCATGTCTTTAAAAACTCAGTAAAACCAGGACTGGGTTGGTGTGCTATGCAATGGGAGTCTTATTTCCATCCCTACAAGTGCTCCTCACCTCCAGCAGGAAGTCCGAGGCGTCGTGCACGCACATGACCAGGGTTCCCACACGCAGCATGTTGTTCACGTAGGAGAAGCTGATCAGCCCGATGGTAGCCATGTGGTGCACGAACATGATGAGGAAGTCCTGCAACACACAGAGCAGCCATTAGGGGGAGCACAGCTGTAACACGAGCTGCAGTCAATGCTCTGGGGTGGAGGCTGGGCGCGAGCCGCTGTCCCCAAAAGAGCGTCTCAACCGCTGTGCGAAACAGCCGGGCTCGTCTGCATTCGTGGGTCTAGCGTTTTTAACCTCGTCGCACCGACGGGACACAATCGTGTCGTGACTTTTAGAAGAAACACTCATCATTTTCAAAAACACAAACACACATACCTGTTACCTCCGACACTAAGAGGGGTGTTGAGAACACAGAAGCATTAGAAAATGCATTCGAAAATAGACAGGAAACTCAACATGGCAATCATACACGCAGTGAGGGAAGGGGATATACCTAGAAACGTTTTTACACCTGCAGTCTCATCCACAGTAATGTTGTAGTGCATCATAAACTAACATCACTACTGTAGGACCGTCTCATGACGGCTTCTGATTACACCTGCAGTCTCATCCACAGTAATGTTGTAGTGCATCATAAACTAACATCACTACTGTAGGACCGTCTCATGACGGCTTCTGATTAGTTACAACAATTTGGAGAGATATGACATTGCAAACGTTTCGGAAATGAAACCGAATCTAACACGCCGACACCTCCAAAAAAAACCAAAAAAATAAACAGATCTGTCTGAAACCTGCTTGCCATTATATCATTAGCCAATACTCACAGCAGAAGGCGGTCATAAATCGATCACAGCCTTAAAATCTATTAACCTACTGAAGCTGTTTTACAGAAGCACAAGATCTGAAGGGAGGGGGCAGGGTGATCACATGATCCCGGTCAGCACCCTCCCCTCCCCTCCCCTCCCCTCCAAACTGAATTAGTGCATTAGAAGCAACAACAGCAGCAACAGCAGCAGCAGCTGCCACCTCCTTCAATTACTGGTCATGAGGCCCCACTGCAAACTACAGCAGGCAGATCATCAGCAACTCATATTTAATGTTGTTTTCTATATCCCTCTTAGTCACTGCGTGTACAGTTGCACCCTGTTAAGTTTACTATCTGTGAATGTATTTTATAATGACCGAAAGGGATTAAGATATTGTCCAGGGTGCTGTACGATGCAAGCTGGTACCCACTCCACAACAGAGGTGACCTGAGTGTGTGACAGTCAGCTTGCATCTTTAAACATTATACTCATTTAACTAGAGTACCAACATAATATAGCGAAATAAGAACAATTAAACAGCACAGCTCATTTTAATGCAATTTCCATCCGATACGAACTATCTGGTACAAAGATATTTCAGACGGCTGTGTCACATCAATATAATAAAATTATACTGCGTCTGTGTGTGTGTGTGGACATATATATATAGTAAATATGGACTGGCGAGGAGGAGTATGGTGGGAAACTATGGCCCCCGAATGAAGAACTATAGTTACCAACCAGGGACTCTCATGCCCTCCCCGGCAGGGAAGTATAGTTCTTTCCGGGATGCCTTTAGTTTCCCACTGTGAGTCTAGGTCTGCAGTCCATATCTGTTTTATGAATCAGTCAGAAAGTCATGTTTTTGAAGTCCACAGCGCAGAGTTATGTAAGTTTTTTTGGCATAGAACAGTCTGTCTGCCTCTCTCAGGGAATTCTTGGAGGAGTCTGTTGAGTTTGTGAACGTCGTATTGATTTGAAGATGAAGAGAGGAAGGACGCTCAGCGTGATGATGTAACAGCGTCTATCTATTTTTGGTCATGTCATGAGGTTTTAACCAATCACATGCCAGGATTTCAAAGGGCTAATTCATAAATCAGGGTTAGGGTTGAAGTCTCTTACCTTTCTTTTAATGTCTGTAAACTGTGAGAACATGAGGGACCAATAGAAGGCCAGTTCTGTGATGTAGTAATAGTACAGCCCCGGGGTCAGCGTCTGGAGAGGAGAGAGATTACAGCATGTGATGAGTGAGTGTGTGTGTGTGTGTGTGTGTGGAGAGAGATTACAGCATGTGATGAGTGAGTGTGTGTGTGTGTGTGTGTGTGTGTGTGTGTGGAGAGAGATTACAGCATGTGATGAGTATCTGTGTGTGTGTGTGTGTGTGGAGAGAGATTACAGCATGTGATGAGTATCTGTGTGTGTGTGTGTGTGTGTGTCTGTGGAGAGAGATTACAGCATGTGATGAGTATCTGTGTGTGTGTGTGTGTGTGTGTGTGTGGAGAGAGATTACAGCATGTGATGAGTGAGTGTGTGTGTGTGTGTGTGTGTGTGTGTGTGTGTGGAGAGAGATTACAGCATGTGATGAGTATCTGTGTGTGTGTGTGTGTGTGTGTGTGTGTCTGTGTGTGTGTGTGTCTGTGTGTGTGTGTGTGTGTGTGTCTGTGTGTGTGTGTGTGTGTGTGTGCGTGTGTGTGCGTGTGTGTGTGTGCGTGTGTGTGTGTGCGTGTGTGTGTGTGCGTGTGTGTCTGTGTCTGTGTGTGTGTGTGTGTGTCTGTGTGTGTGTGTGTGTGTGTGTGTGTGTGTGTCTGTGTGTGTGTGTGTGTCTGTGTGTGTGTGTGTGTGTGTGTGTAGGGGTGTGTGTGTGTGTGTGTGTGTGTGTGTGCGTGTGTGCGTGCGTGTGTGTGTGTGTGCGTGTGTGTGTGTGTGTGCGTGTGTGTGTGTGTGTGTGCATGTGTGTGTGTCTGTGTGCATGTGTGTGTGTGCATGTGTGTGTGTCTGTGTCTGTCTGTCTGTTCTTTAAGTAAGTTTGATGCTGGTGATTTTTCATGTTAGATAACCCTTATAAAAGTTTACCATGGTATTTTTGCACAGTATTTTTGCAGTTTTACCCCCATGCTTTTCCCATGGTTATACTATGCATTTACTATAGTTATGAATATGCTTTACCAGACCTCTCTGTGCTTTACAATGCTTACCTATGCTTTCACTGTGTTTTATTACACTTTACCATGCTTTTACTGTGTTTTATTACACTTGGCTGTGCTTTTACTGAGGGAAGCTTTTATAAGGGCCTACAGTGAGGTGTCATGAGAGCGCTCCTCACCCCCTGACATTCAGTCCTGGAGACTGACAGGAGTATCGAGTCATGTGACACGTGTTCTACAGCAATTCGTTTTGTACAGAGAAGGTAGGAGTGTCGCTGCGGTCCCGGCTGCTGTTGCTGTTGCTAGCCTCACCTGATAGGGGTAGTTGTACCAGCATTGCCGTGTGTCCCACAGCCAGGGCGTCTGGAAGGAAAAACACAGCGGCAGTCAGACAAGCTCAGAAATACTGAAAGAAACGTAATAAAAACTCAAAGTCAACGACAAACCTTTCCACTATGAATCAGAATGCAACCCCCCATCCCCTGTCTCAATCAACGAATCCATTATAACAAAAGTTATTGTATTTCCTGCTCTTATTGTATTACTTGTATTGTAAAGCTTGAAATGTTTTTGCTTACGATTGTAAGTCGCCCTGGATAAGGGCGTCTGATAATAAATAAATAATAATAATAATTATAAACTAAACTCTCTATCGGTGTACAGAACCCAGCAACTGACCTGCAAGAGGAATCGAACCCCGTAGATAAATATGTACAAATAGAACGTAAACCTCCACCTGCCAACAGAGAGAGAGAGAGAGAGAGAGAGAGAGAGAGAGAGAGAGAGAGAGAGAGAGAGAGAGAGAGAGAGAGAGAGAGAGAGAGAGAGAGAGAGAGAGAGAGAGAGAGAGAGAGAGAGAGAGAGAGAGAGAGAGAGAGAGAGAGAGAGAGAGAGAGAGAGAGAGAGAGAGAGAGAGAGAGAGAGAGAGAGAGAGAGGGAGTTACAATTGCTGTTCAAAGTTTAGGATTAAAACACTTTAAAAATGTGACTGCTAGTTTCACAGACCCCAGCTAGCACGAACATTGGGCTACCTTAGCTAAAGTGGCACTAATGTTGGACTATCCAATGTTAATCAGGCACTTGGAATGGGTGAAACTGCTGTGCAATAGGAGTCTTATCTCCATCCCTGCATATCAGGAATGTTATTCCCAAGCATGAAAAGCCCTCTGTCACTATTTGTCATTGTGTACAGGACGGTACCTGTACAGCATTTCATTGTATAAGGGCAGGAAAAGACTGGAGGAATATTAAACATTAAATAAACTGCTATGTAAAACCCTAAGGCTGGCACCTATGGGCTGCGTGTTTGACAACACTTTACACTGAACTCGTAACCCTTTAACCCAAGTTATTAACAGTGCTGGTCTAGGACCCCTGGTACGCGACTGCAGTGAAGTTTTGGACCCACATGCTCTCGCAGAACTTGGTCAGCAGGCTCGGCTTGTCTTGGTTGCGCCGGAGCCGGAACCAGCGCTGGATCTTTATGATGTCCCAGTCCAGCTGCTTGGACAGCCCCTCGAGACGCCGGCCATCAGGGTACTGAGGACAGACCAGGAGAGGGACGGGGGTCAGCAGAGAGACCAGGAGAGGGGACGAGGGTCAGCAGAGAGACCAGGAGAGGGGACGGGGGATCAGCAGACACACACAGAGACACACAGACACCGTGTAATACACCGAGACTCACACAGAGACACACAGACACAGTGAAATACTCAGAGACTCACACAGAGACACACAGACACAGTGTAATACACAGAGACTCACACAGAGACACACAGACACAGTGAAATACACAGAGACTCACACAGAGACACACAGACACAGTGTAATACACAGAGACTCACACAGAGACACACAGACACAGTGAAATACTCAGAGACTCACACAGAGACACACAGACACAGTGTAATACACAGAGACTCACACAGAGACACACAGACACAGTGAAATACACAGAGACTCACACAGAGACACAGTGTAATACTCAGGAGACTCACACAGAGACACACAGACACAGTGTAATACTCAGAGACTCACACAGAGACACACAGACACAGTGTAATACACAGAGACTCACACAGAGACACACAGACACAGTGAAATACACAGAGACTCACACAGAGACACAGTGTAATACTCAGGAGACTCACACAGAGACACACAGACACAGTGTAATACTCAGAGACTCACACAGAGACACACAGACACAGTGAAATACACAGAGACTCGCACAGAGACACACAGACACAGTGAAATACTCAGAGACTCACACAGAGACACACAGACACCGTGTAATACACAGAGACTCACACAGAGACACACAGACACAGTGTAATACACAGACTCACACAGAGACACACAGACACAGTGAAATACACAGAGACTCACACAGAGACACACAGACACAGTGTAATACACAGAGACTCGCAGAGACACACAGACACAGTGTAATACACAGAGACTCGCACAGAGACACACAGACACAGTGTAATACACAGAGACTCGCACAGAGACACACAGACACAGTGAAATACTCAGAGACTCACACAGAGACACACAGACACAGTGTAATACACAGAGACTCACACAGAGACACACAGACACAGTGTAATACACAGAGACTCGCACAGAGACACACAGACACAGTGAAATACTCAGAGACTCACACAGAGACACACAGACACAGTGTAATACTCAGAGACTCGCACAGAGACACACAGACACAGTGTAATACACAGAGACTCTCACAGAGACACACAGACACAGTGAAATACTCAGAGACTCACACAGAGACACACAGACACAGTGTAATACTCAGAGACTCACACAGAGACACACAGACACAGTGAAATACACAGAGACTCGCACAGAGACACACAGACACAGTGTAATACTCAGAGACTCGCACAGAGACACACAGACACAGTGTAATACACAGAGACTCGCACAGAGACACACAGACACAGTGTAATACTCAGAGACTCACACAGAGACACACAGACACAGTGTAATACACAGAGACTCGCACAGAGACACACAGACACAGTGTAATACTCAGAGACTCGCACAGAGACACACAGACACAGTGTAATACACAGAGACTCACACAGAGACACACAGACACAGTGTAATACACAGAGACTCGCACAGAGACACACAGACACAGTGTAATATTCAGAGATGCACACTTGCCCTCGCCCCCCTGCCAGGTTGTACAGGAGCCCCTCCCTCACCTTTGTTATGGATGTAAACACTTTCTCTAGAATGGTGTTGGGTTGTGCTACTCTGTGACCACTGGCCTGTATCCGCAATAGAAAGGCACACGGCCTGGCAATGAACCTGCGGAAAAGAACAGCTATCATTATTATTATTATTATTATTATTATTAAAGGTAAAAAATACCTTTGTTGTACTTGTGATACCAAGTGTATTGTTTTTAAAAGCTGGGTGCTGCATCGTATTATAAAGAAGAACACAAGCTGGCTGTGGTATTTTTCACCTTGGCTCCTAACGAGGGACTGTGTAGTGCCAGCACAACCTGTGGAATTTCACACTCTAATACACAGACACACTCCCACAATCTACTCCATCAATGATTTATTAAGAGAATGTTTAACCCTGAGCTGAAGTGCAGTTTCTGGGGCTTGTTGGCATCAGACTGCCTGCCCTGGCAGCCTGGTTCTGAGCTGTGGTGCTCTCAGTCTAAAACTACAAAACCACCTTCACATCTACCAGGAAATCCACATTCTAAATCCACAGCACTCTGAAGTGCAAGCAGGCTAACGCTGAGCTCGTAACAGCAGCCAGCGTTTCCTTCAGCAGCAGCGTCTCCTCGCTGAGCCCTGCGCGGCACGACGACGCTAAGCAGCAGAGGAAAGCTTGTTTTACAAACACTGCTATTCAGAGACACCAACAGATAATGAATGCAACGACAAGCACCTCCACTGATTTATTAAGTCAGTCTTTATGAATGTACCGCTATTCAGCGTTTAATAGTTATGGATATGTATAAATAACCAGGGTAACACTGCAATTCGTCCTGTGTGTGCTCCTGATCTAGTCAGTTACAGAACTATTGATAGAATCTGTCATTACGATTCATGAATTATTTTAAAGTCTCTGAAGTTATGGGTTTCTGTTCATTCGTTTTGTAATCCTTCACTGGTCTGCTTCCCGGGGACCCAATTATTATTATTATTATTATTATTATTATTATTATTATTATTATTAATAATAATACTTCTGCACTGTATACTCAAGAGATTGGATTTAAAGCATTGTTATCCAGAATAAACTTCTGTTACACACAAAAAGAATTCCCTGCACTCCTTTGAAAGTTATGGGAAAGACACTCAGTGCTTTGCAATCCCTATGGAATGTTTGCCTCACTTTGCTTTGCTTTACTGTTTGGAAAAATGTTCTTAGTGTTTTATGGCACATGCCCCCAATCCACCAGCTATTATAAAATACCTTTTTAAACCGAATCCCTGTGGGAGCTGCTCATTCACGTCTTGTTTTATGGAGGCTGCCTGTGAGTTTGAATGTGACCTCTGCACTTTCAGTTGACTTTTGTTTTTCTTGTCGATAAAAGAATAAAAGATAACTTATCTACAAGTCTTATATAAACATTTGGAATGGATGTGAGCCATTCTGTGAGCTTAATAATAATAATAATAATAATAATAATAATAATGATGCTAATGCGACTCCCATTGCAGAGCAGTCCAGGTTTCACTGCAATGGGAATCATTACTCTCACAGAATGTAAAAGCTTGAATTACTTCGCTCCTGTATAAACCTGGTGGGCTCTGCACTGAATCCAGGTTTCTGACTTCTGGTTCAAATACGTGATCAGTCTTTATGACAGCCGTAGTCATAAACACACACTGTGGTTATAAAAAGAAAAGACAAAATCATTAACCAGCTGTTTAACAGACCTTATGATCTGAAGCCTTTGCAAGGAATCTCACACCTGACCTGTGCTTTATAAAAAATTATGTGAAAACAAACAAACTAAAAAGCTGCCTGCCCTGCGTATTCTCCAGAGTGCTTGAGGTGTACATTTTTCACCTGCCCCCTCCCCCCTCTCCCCCTTCACTTAGAAAAGTTTCCCACAGTAAAAGCACAGCAAAGTGTAATGAAGCATTGGGAAAGCATAGGTAAGCACTGTAAAGAATAGCGAGGTACAGTAAAGCATATTAATAAACATGGCAAACCAGGGTAAACTGTGGTAAATGCACTATAACCGTGAGAACAGCATGGGGGAAAACTGCAAAAATAACTGTGGTAAACTTTTATAAGGGGAGTGTTGGAGCCAACCTTTGATAGGGAGATAAGTGTCGAGACCTTGAAGTGTGATAGAGGGTTTATTGGAAGTGATAGGTTACGAAACTGTGTGTCTGTGTGTGTATGTGTGTGCGTGTGTGTGTGTGTATACACACACGTGCAAAAACGTTCAATGCAGGAGTATTTAGTTTTGCCCCAATTTAGTGTTAGAATAGGAAATGTGCACTATATGGGAGAGTGAGAACGAGTGCCATATCTCAAACAGGGCGTGGCTTCTGTCCTCCCTCACTCCGTCCCTTTCACTATCCCCCCCCCTCTCTCTTTGTCTTATCCCCTCACTCCCTCCCGTCTATCATTTTCATCATTATGCAGGTGTTCCTCATTTCTACCATTAACCCCATAAAACAATGGCGACGCCTGAAGTCGAAACGTTTCTTTGACTGTTTCCATGTATCCAGTTCTTTCACAAGCCCGGAAATCCTGACCCTTGTGCATCATCACATACAAATAAAACATTTTCTTGCAGGAGGTTTGGCTTTCTTGCTTGCTTGCTCGCGTCGACCTGCAGAGAGGCTCTCAGTTTGAAAGCTGTTTGAAAGCACCCTGGAGGCTGCAGAGGCTCGTTTGCATCCTTTTGTTTCTAAACAGAGCGTCTCTGGTTTCACACTGCAGTGCTGCTTCTTCAGCTCCTATTGCAGCCACACCCAGAACTATGAAATTACAGCGCAGTGTGGTCAGTCTGCACAGCGGAGAATCTGCACATCTACCATCCCTTCTGGACCAGGGGGAGGCAACTGTGGCACTTCCAATCCATTCCATTGCAGGACTTTGGTCCAACCAGATCCATCATTATTTATTTGACCTCCAATGGATAACAATAGCTTAATTATTGAATTGACCTAATCAAATAATGAAGGATCTGGTTCAGTTCAGTCTCCAGGCCTCAAACCTGCCCTGGACTGGAGGGAGCACCCTTTCTCTTAGAGGGGTGAGGGAGCAGTTCAGTCTCCATGCCTCAAACCTGCCCTGGACTGCAGGGAGCACCCTGTCTCAGAGGGGTGAGGGAGCAGTTCAGTCTCCATGCCTCAAACCTGCCCTGGACTGCAGGGAGCAGCCTTTCTCTTAGGAGTGAGGGAGCAGTTCTTGGCTTCTGTTTGTGAGGCTGTGCATGTGAAAGATCCACACTATTTGTGTTTAAACCTGTCGAGTCTCAAGTGTGGAGAAGCTCAGGAGAGTAACCTGGCAACAAAGGGCCCTCTGCAGTTTGATAAATTTAATGAGCGAAGCACTGACTGAGTGAATTAATATATGCAGGAAACTGTCTGCCGGGACGAGCGTTTCTGTAAACCTGATCAACAGGGTCCGGGTTCCAAAACCATCCAGGTCCAAATTCTACCTGGTATCGTATGAATTGGGGAGCAAAGAACAGGGTCCAAATAGGTGAGTTCCCAGGCATACAGGTTCTGCATCGTAACACTTTCACTTGTATTGCAGATTTAACTCGGTCACCTCAACACTGCAGATCATACTTGTAATATAGGGAAAGAGAACTCCACTCAACACTGCAGAGCGCTCTAGCAGTATAGGAAAGAGAACTCCACTCTCAACACTGCAGAGCGCTGTAGTAGTATAGGAAAGAGAACTCCTCTCAACACTGCAGAGCGCTCCAGTAGTATAGGAAAGAGAACTCCACTCTTAACACTGCAGAGCGCTCTAGCAGTATAGGAAAGAGAACTCCACTCTCAACACTGAGTATAGGAAAGAGAACCACTCTCAACACTGCAGAGCGCTCTAGTAGTATAGGAAAGAGAACTCCACTCTCAGCACTGCAGAGCGCTCTAGTAGTATAGGAAAGAGAACTCCACTCAACACTGCAGAGCACTCTAGCAGTATAGGAAAGAGAACTCCACTCTCAACACTGCAGAGCGCTCTAGTAGTATAGGAAAGAGAACTCCACTCTCAACACTGAGTTTAGGAAAGAGAACTCCACTCTCAACACTGCAGAGCACTCTAGTAGTATAGGAAAGAGAACTCCACTCTCAACACTGCAGAGCACTCTAGCAGTATAGGAAAGAGAACTCCACTCTCAACACTGCAGCGCGCTCTAGTAGTATAGGAAAGAGAACTCCACTCTCAACACTGAGTATAGGAAAGAGAACTCCCCTCTCAACACTGCAGAGCGCTCTAGCAGTATAGGAAAGAGAACTCCACTCTCAACACTGCAGAGCGCTCTAGTAGTATAGGAAAGAGAACTCCACTCTCAACACTGCAGAGCGCTCTAGCAGTATAGGAAAGAGAACTCCACTCTCAACACTGCAGAGCGCTCTAGTAGTATAGGAAAGAGAACTCCACTCAACACTGCAGAGCGCTCTAGTAGTATAGGAAAGAGAACTCCACTCTCAACACTGCAGAGCGCTCTAGCAGTATAGGAAAGATAACTCCACTCTCCACACTGCAGAGCGCTCTAGTAGTATAGGAAAGAGAACTCCCCTCTCAACACTGCAGAGCGCTCTAGCAGTATAGGAAAGAGAACTCCCCTCTCAACACTGCAGAGCGCTCTAGTAGTATAGGAAAGAGAACTCCACTCAACACTGCAGAGCGCTCTAGTAGTATAGGAAAGAGAACTCCACTCTCAACACTGCAGAGCGCTCTAGCAGTATAGGAAAGAGAACTCCACTCTCCACACTGCAGAGCGCTCTAGCAGTATAGGAAAGAGAACTCCACTCTCAACACTGAGTATAGGAAAGAGAACTCCACTCAACACTGCAGAGCGCTCTAGCAGTATAGGAAAGATAACTCCACTCTCAACACTGCAGAGCGCTCTAGTAGTATAGGAAAGAGAACTCCACTCTCAACACTGCAGAGCGCTCTAGTAGTATAGGAAAGAGAACTCCACTCTCAACACTGCAGAGCGCTCTAGTAGTATAGGAAAGAGAACTCCACTCTCAACACTGCAGAGCGCTCTAGCAGTATAGGAAAGAGAACTCCACTCTCCACACTGCAGAGCGCTCTAGTAGTATAGGAAAGAGAACTCCACTGCAGAGAAGTAAACCAATCTGATAACTAACACCTATTTGCATATTAGACTATTTCCATGTTTGTTTTTATTTGTTAGTACAAGACACTGAAAGTATTTAATTACTTCCCTATGGGTATTCTTTCCATGAAGCTACTTCTGTGCTGTAAGCTTAATAAAACCACTCCTAAAGACATAGCTCTGAAAATGTTTGTGATTATTCTTTAAATAACTCCTGAGTTTAGTGAATAGGTTTTGGAGTTTTGTTGACTTTAAATAAGAAAACATTTGATGAGGTCCAAGCAAGCTGATCCCATGTGCAATTGAATCCATTTAAATAAGTCTGTGTGCAAAGAGCCTTCAAACTCACACACAGCATCATAAACTTCAGAACTACCTGAGCGTGTTGCCTGTACACTGTGGCTAATCAAGCTTGTAGTAAAACCTGGAAAGGGAGAAGTGTTATGCAACAGGAGTTTCACTTCCATCTCTGCATACAGTAAATTACAGTTTCTGTATTTCCCATCTCACTTTCCCTACCTCCAAAAACACCCGAGTTCCACTTAACGTGGATGAACACGTACCCGTAACCTGGGACGCTGGAACTCGGGGTGCTGGGGTGCTGGGGTGCGGTAGCACGCCCTGCATTGAAGTGCTGTGCAGCTGCTTCTATGGGGTTGCAGTTTTGTTCAATGGCTTTCAGCACCCCCACTATAAAAATTGTTTCCGTGCCACTGCCTGTAATCAATCAATTAAAATGACCCTTCATTTCTTACCACTGAAAAAAAATATTAAAAACGCGAAAGCTTTTTTTTTTTTTTTTTTTCTACTTACCAAGGCACATTTGCAGCACCCGTAACGAGCGGTGTTGTATAGTAAACATAACAATATGACACCTACTTTAAAAGCAAGTATGTAACAATGTTTAGATGTGGGGTCGACAGGTTTGTTTTATGGTTAGTTTTTGTTTAAGTATAAATAAGAGCTTTTCTGATCGTCACCACAGCAGCACTCCATACGTGATTACTACTAGCAGCAGCTTCAAGACCAGGTGTAAGCAACAGTATAATAATAATAATAATAATAATAATAATAATAATAATAATAATACAGCATTGCCCACTCGTCCGCACGTACATCTTACTGTTCCAAAATAAATAAATAAAGACGTGTTTATGAGACTAAACAGAAATACAGACTTTACTGCATCACTGTAGCAACCGAAACGACTAATAGTCTTACAGACTGTACGAAGGATAAAACCGACTCGTTTTCTTTCTGTTAGATCTGATGCGAGTTCTTCTACAATATAATAAAGATGACCACTGACCATCTATATAACCCTAACAATCCTTATTTTATTATACATCGCCATCTAACCAAGCGATTATTTATTACTATTATAAATATAAAATAAAACGACACTGTTCGTTTGTGAAAATCCACCAGTTACCTACCTTTCAAACAGTATCCTGACGGCAAAGATCCCCAGGGCCAGCGGCAAGGCAGACAGGACATGTCCAGCTTTGGGATACTCGACCCCGGGCTCGGGGTCCGCCAGATCGGCCCAGGTCACGTTGTGTGGGAGCCAGAACCGCTCGTTCCAGAACCAGGCTGTAAGGGCAGCCATGTTGGTACCGGGCTTAAAAGGGGAATCCACCAGGAAGGAAGACAAATCACCGCCCCTCGCCGAAGCAGCAAGCGCTGGTGATCTGTGCGAGATGCTGGGGCGGACAGGCTGTGTTTGAGTGAGGAAGTAAGAAGGCCCCACCTCCGCCGTGGCGAAACACCACCCCTCGGCGGCTGTGGACTAGCGTGAGCCGCCGGTGCAAAACTAGAGCGGCGGGGCTCTCTGTGTGTTACGAGACCGCGCGGCCTCGGGTGGGTGCGAGAGTCGGGAATAGATAACAACATTCAATAAAACATTAAACAAAAAGTTGATCACAGTCAAAAATGAATTGTGTTAGTGTTTTTTTTTTTAATTTATTTATTCGATCGTTTTATTATGCTGTTCTATTCATGGACATAGTACGTGCTTTTGTTCAGTCATAAAAACGAATCGCGTTGTTTCACCTACAATAAAATTAAGTAACTGTCTTTGAGTTCACCGACCCACGTGATGATAAGCTTTGATAAATCAAAGTTGTTGTTAATTATTGTTGTGGCTTCTTTACCTACATGATTTTACTTGAACCTTTTCTTTTTTTTTTACCAATATCACTAACTGGATAAGGCAAGTCCATGTAGTCTTGCACTAGAAAACAAACTACGAAGACGCTAAGATAGAGGAGTTTTATTCTATTTATTTATTTATGTATTTATTGTCCTAATTGATTACAAAGAGTTCTAAGCATTTAAAACTGAAGTTTAATTGTTTAGGAGATTAAACAGAGACTGACATCCCTAAAATATCCCATTCAATTTATATCATAGCCCCATATTCTGACGGGCTTCTACATTTTGAACGACCTCTCCTTCATTAAATTCAGAGCGCCTCCCGTTTTGTATTTAAAGTGGGCAGTGTTTCACAGGCAGCAGGGGCTGTGTGAATCAATCAGCTTCAATTGAATACAACCCCCACTACCTCCACCCAGGATGTGTCAGTTTGCATTCATAACAATCGCTTTGTTTGTGCACGTCTGCGCCACACAGGAACCATGCCAGCGATGCCATTCTTACGTGCTGCTGTGCCAGACTCTGCAGGCTGTCTGATGTCACTAAAGCTGGCGTTTTGAATGCCACACACCCCATTCTTCATGAGCACCGGCTGTGCTGTTCCAGTGGCTGCGCCTGCTTGCAGGGGCAGCGTAGGGCAGGTCTCAGTGTGCAGAATGGGCAGTGAAGCATTCTCAGAGCAGGAGCAGAGGGTAAACATGCCAAGGGTTGAAATTCCTGTTTAGAAAAGCGTGAACGCTGTGAACAAATATGAGGTCATATTTAAAACTATAACCCGCCAGCGTGAACGCTGTGAACCAATATGAATCACATTTAAAATTATAAACCGCCACGGTGAACGGCGAACCAATATGAATTCATATTTCATGCAAAAAATAAAGATGATCGCATTACCTATTAATAATATTTGATGATGTGTATTTCCGATTCCTTATAAAATGCTTAAGTAAACTTAACAAAATAATATTAAATAATAATAATCATATCTTAAGTTTTGACTCATCAGTTTACCGGTTCTCCTCACATAATTGAATAGGGTTGTGCTTGACTGTCAGTGGAAGGGATACTAGACTGAAGAACACTGTAATTAAGCATGTTTATTTATTATAGAGGAGTACCTTTCATACAGCAGTATCTCAAAGCTCTTTACAAGGCAATAACACCAACAATTACAATACAATTAATTAAAACAATTTGAAAAAGTAATAGTAAAATTAATCAGAATACAAATAAAATTAAAAGTTCCACGGTGCGGTGTAAACAGAGTTCCAGCGGCAGGTACAACCTACAGCAGCTGACTTCATTAAAACACACACAATAAACTGTACAGTACGTACTGTAGTTATTTACACTACAACTGTATGTTTAAGATAAACATAACTGTGTAAATATAATGATCAAAGCTTCCACATTCTTTAATTTCTTCATTGTTATGAATTGTAATTAATACATAATGCAGACCTTTTTATAATCAAAACATATTCATATTATGAATTATTATAAAATCTATATAATCCAAATGAAGTATCAACAGCTTCCATCTAATGTCACTATTATCATTACTCTAGTAACAGGGATGGAAATAAGATTCTTATTGATCTACCTAAGCAAGCCTAACCTTACCCTACCTATCCACTGTGGATCCACTTGGAAAAATCAATTTTAAACAAACAGACTGTTCACTGCAATTCCAAAAGCAAAGCTTTCAAAATATATAAAAGCTGAGGCACAATAGCTGTGGTGATGAACAGAGCCAGAGCTGACAGAGGGAGGAGTCAGTCCTCAGATGAACACTCCCTGCCTGTGTGGCCTTCAGTCGTGTGTTTCTGTTTTGTGATGTAGTTTGCAGTAAAGCTGCACTGTTTGAGACCGCAGACCAAGCTCAGGTCAGGAGAACAGATCCACACCCACTTACACCTGCTAAAGCAGCACCAGCAACACTGTGAGACTGTAACGAGTCAAGGGGTGTGCATTCAGCTGTAAAATCCATGTGCTTGTATTGCAAATGCTAATGTAGAAGACAAACAAACTGCTCCAGCCTTCTTTAACCTCCTCTTAAAGACAAATAGTAAAAAATAATAATATACAGTAATTGAAAAGAAAACTATTGATTTGAGTGGTAAAACAACAGGGTGTCAGTGCTTCTGGGCATTCTTGAACAGAAGTGATCTAGTAGCAGAATACAGCAGAGTATGTCTCTCTCTGTGTGTGTATGTGTGTGTGTGTGTGTGTCTGTCACACTGATTTGATCATACCATGGAGGAATGATCTTTCTGTTTCATGACCCCCTCTAATTAAATCAATAAAGTCCATTTTGACTCTTCTTTGTGGAGTATTTGTCATTTTTATAGAGGGAAGTGTAATAATGTGACTGTAGCTTATTGGACCATCATAGGCATTTGGATGATTTCCCCAGCGAGAGTGCTGGAGCAGCTACACAAGATAAATACACTGAACACAGTGAGAGCGCTGGAGCAGCTACACAAGATAAATACACTGAACACAACGAGACCGCTGGAGCAGCTACACAAGACAAATATATTTACTTATTATTGGTGAGACAAAAATACAATTGTTTACAATTGGCGGAATACAAGATTGCATGTAGTTTCAGAACATCTCCCCCTGGTGGTTAATTGTGGTGTTTAAGGCAGACTAATTCAATGGGTTACTCCATATCCTGTATATATCCATATTATCCATAATTCAATAGGTACTGATTTGTGCTACTTAACTGGAAAGGTACTTATATTTAAATTAGATATATTTTTTAATAATTAGAATTGTATAAAACATTGAACATATAATCCTTAAACACCGTTTTGGTGACAATAATATTTTAACTTATTTTAATATATGTAAATAAATGAAGACAAACCCTAACTTTGATTTTAGCTAGTTATACGAATTATAAATAGCTCTTGGAATTGTATAATTAGCATTTATCCCAATTTCCCTAAATTGTAAAAAGACTGATTTGCAATTTTTAAAAAAACATTATAAACTTACCTTTGTTTCTCCTGAGTCAGAGGCGCTGGTTAGGGTTAGGGTTAGGGTTAGGGTTTAGGGTTAGGGTCACACTCGTTTCCGTGCTAAAGGTCTTGTTTTGTAGCTTGCAGTAATACCTGTGGTTATTTAAATATTAATTTAAAAAAAAAAAAAAAAAAAAAAAAAAAACTCCCATCGAAACGAACGGGCCGTTTTTTCGCCAAATGTAAACGAAACATATTTAAGGTCGTTATTTAGTGTAGCAGTCGAATAAAAACTCGAGTGCGGTGTTGTTTTGTAGCTTGCAATCACACCTATCCAACGATACCTTGTATGAGGTGGTAGCACCAGGGGTTATTGAAATATTAATTTTAATGTGATTCCCATTGAAACGTATAGGCGTTTTCACCAAAACCGTAAAAACAGACACAATAACACGTGCCATTTAGTGCAGGTGTGGAATTACAACCCAGGAACGGTCTCGTTGTGTAGATGACACCCTTATCTGTATAACAATGCCCTACCTGAAACGATAGCACCCGGCGTTTCGTATTTATAGGGAAAATACGAATTTTGCACCAACCCGCAACTTGACGAGAATCCCATAGGATAACATTGAAATCCACAAAACACAATTGCTTTTTTTGAATAAAAACTCTGTTTTTCAACGGATTGGTCTCAAATTTGCTACCTATTACCCTGATACAGGAACTGTTTGAATGGTTTCTCTAGCCCTTACTGTTCCAGAGAAATAAAAAAAAAAGAAGTGAATTTGCATCTGCCAGTAATCTTTTTTTCTCTTTTTCTTATAAATCAGTTTTTGCAGGATTCATTACAAGGCCAATGAATACTGTTAGAGACTAATTCTCTGATACTACAGCCATTTAAATGGAGCTTCTATCTGGTCGCACAGCCGAGAAACACTTAAAAAGGTTCTTATCAAATATGCTGCAATCTCTCGGTATGAGTCAATCTAAGGCAAGCTACTGCATTTCAACCAAAAGCCCCATAAACCTGTGCTTCTACATTCCTGCACTCCCAAGCTCTCCCACTCTCCAGCTCGCCCACTCTCCGTTGCAGGCACGCAGCTCCAGCTGTGGCCCATCAAAAGTGTGACTCTGGGTTAGGGTTAGGGTTAGGGTTAGGGTTAGGGTTAGGGTTAGGGTGAGGTAGGAACTTTGTTTCCCTGAGAACTCCACACTTGGTTGGTTTTTCAGGGAAAGAAAGATGCACTGGCCATCTGGCTCTTTTTGGATTTCTTTCTTTGTTTTTTTTGTTTTGGAGCTCCTTTTCTAGTGTAGGTCTATCGTGGAGTTTCTAATGTTCAGGCCTAGCGGGAAAGTTGTTTGTAGTTTGTTGATCCAGTCTTTTTCTCTCCATTTCCTTTCTCCGATTGTCCAGTTCTGGTTCCTCTCCAGCCCTGTAATTTTCAGAGATTCCAAGTTGTGTTGTAGAAAGTGTGCTACTAGAGGTGTTTGTGATTCTTTTTTGTGTTTGATATTATAGATGTGTTGTGTTAGTCTTACTCGGATAGTGTTGCCTGTTTCTCCAATGTAAATGATTTTGCATGTATCGCATTGTATTGCGTAGATGCAGTTCCTGCTGTTTTGTGTAAAGGTTTGTGGAATGTTGTATGTGATGCCTGTGGATTGGCTCCGGAGGGAGGAAAGTTGCTTGAAGTGTCGTGATGCTTTTGTTGGTTTGCGATTAAGTGAAGGCAGTTTACTGGACACTAAATAGTTGGTCAAGTTTTTGTTTTTTCTGTAGGCTGAGATGATCTTGTGTCCTGTAAGAAGGTTGGTGTCTTGTAATTTGTTGGTTAGGTTTTGTTTTATCTGTGAATTAGCTGCCACACTAAAATGTGAGTAGGTAGTTATGAGTGGAATAATCTTTTTGTTGTCTCTAGGCTTTTGTTCTAAGAAGGTTTTCCTTATTCCTCCGAGGAAGGAACGGGAGTACCCCCTTTGTCTGAGTGCTGTGAATAAAACTTTGGTAGCTGCCTGGAAGTCAGTATGTTGTGTGCAAATTCTGTGGAATCTGAGTAGTTGTGATTTTATTAAACCTCTAAACGTGTGTTTAGGGTGATAGCTGGTTTTGTGTAGTAGAGTGTGTGTGTCAGTTTCTGTTAATTTCCTGAGCAGAATCAAGTCTAATTTCCTGTAGTGTTCTTGATTATTTAGTTGTCTGTTGGCTTCAAAGATGTAGTCTTCTCTATCCATTATTACTATTGAACTTCCCTTGTCTGCTGGTTTGAAAATGATGTCGGTATGTTTTTGTAATTCCTTAAGTGCAATCCTTTCTGGTGCTGTTAGGTTGTCTTCTGTTCTGTAGTTACCTGGGTTCAGGCTGTGTATTGTTTTTAGATCTTCAAGAATAATCTCTGTGATTTCCTGTGGAACTTGGTTGTTATTTGGTTCCCAGTTGGATTTGGGTAGGAAGGGTATGTGATTTGAGTCTCCTTCCTCTTCAAAGAAGGTTGCGATTTTTAGCCTCCTATGGTAGTCTTGTGTTTCTGCTCGCAGTGTCTGCTTCTGTGTTGCTTTAGTTTGCGGTGTGGGTATGAAGGAGAGGCCTTTGCTCAAAAGGCTGTTTTGACTCTCTGTTGGTGTGAAGTATTTACATAGATTGACTATGTTGGATGCCCCCTCCCTGGAGATATTTGGGCTTGTGGGGTCTCCTAGTTTAAATGCTGGCACCAGTGCTGGAGCATATCTTTGGCTGTGTTGGTTGTCCAGTGGATGTTGTCTCCGCCTACTTGAAATTTCTCAGTTGGTAATAGCGGTATGTGTGGTAGGTTGGCTGAGATGAATCCCTTTAGTTCTTCCAAGTTCCGTTGGACCTGCATGTCTAGTGCTCGTGAGAAGTTCACCAGTGGCACTTTGATTTCTGCAGTTGGGAAGGTTGTCTTTGCTGACCTGTACATCCTTTGTAGGTTTTTGATAGCTGTCTCTTTGACTTTCTGGTCCTTGTTGTTGATTCCGAATGATAGGATCACTTTGGTCACTCCTCTATCTGTTTTGGCTTTGTCCAGAAGGTTGGTGTCTCCCCTGCAGTGCAGCATGCTTTAAATGAACAAGCATGCCCTGTGAATGCCAGCGGTGTCTCCCCTGCAGTGCAGCGTGCGTACAGACAGTGGCATCACAGTACAGTAGATCACTCACATTACAAGACAAATCCACAAACAGCAGCCTTCAGAGAGTCCCTCCACTGCGATGACTTTGTTATTTCACATGCAGACACAGTGCTGTCTCCCATACCTGCTCACAACGGCAAAACCAAAACCACATGAAAAGGATACTTCTCTCATCAGGCCCCATATTCAAAGTGTCACTTCATCACCTAAAATAAAATAAAAAATTAAGCAATCTATAAATCCTTTCAGCATAGTTGGACATTATATACAACTTTACCTGTCCCACAAGTGTCCCCCAAAAAATACATAGCATGCACCCCAAGTTGAAAGAGGCAGCATTAATCCTTACAATAGTTGCAGGGAAGAACAACTTCTGCATTAATTAACTGCATTGAAATCAAGACAATCACGGCTATATAAAGAATCATTAAATACAATCACAAGTGTTACTAACTACCTTAACAAACAGTTACTCCGGGTTCAAATACAGTCAGCACTCTTTATTGCCACTCAATATTATTTTGAAAATATCACTTGCCAAAAGAGAAGACATGTGGCACTGTAATACAGAACATACTTTTAAATCCGGTGTGCATTGTAGCAGTGTGTGTGTGTGTGTGTGTGTGTGTGTTTATTGTGTTCAGGTTACCTTGTGTAGCTGCTCCAGACTCTCACTGTGTGTGTGTGTGTGTGTGTGTAGCAGTGTGTGTGTTTATTGTGTTCAGGTTACCTTGTGTAGCTGCTCCAGACTCTCACTCTGTGTGTGTGTGTGTGTGTTTATTGTGTTCAGGTTACCTTGTGTAGCTGCTGCAGACTCTCACTGTGTGTGTGTGTGTGTGTGTGTGCGTGCGTGTGTGTTTATTGTGTTCAGGTTACCTTGTGTAGCTGCTCCAGACTCACTGTGTGTGTGTATATAGCAGTGTGTGTTTATTGTGTTCAGGTTACCTTGTGTAGCTGCTCCAGTCTCTCACTGTGTGTCTGCGTGTGTGTGTGTGTGTGTGTGTGTGTGTATATAGCAGTGTGTGTGTCTACTGTGTTCAGGTTACCTTGTGTTGCTGCTCCAGACTCTCACTGTGTCTGTGTGTGTGTGTGTGTGTGTGTGTGTTTATTGTGTTCAGGTTAGCTTGTGTAGCTGCTCCAGACTCTCACTGTGTGTCTGTGTGTGTGTGTGTGTATATAGCAGTGTGTGTGTTTATTGTGTTCAGGTTAGCTTGTGTAGCTGCTCCAGACTCTCACTGTGTGTGTGTGTGTGTGTGTGTGTCTGTGTGTATAGCAGTGTGTGTGTTTATTGTGTTCAGGTTACCTTGTGTAGCTGCTCCAGACACTGAAGTGTTTGTTCAGAAGAGCAGGCAGGCTGTGCCACACTGACCCGGGGTGAGGCGAGGCGTGAGAGGAGGGGTGAGGTGAGGGGCGAGATGAGGGGTGATCTGTGCTGTGCTGTGCTGTGCTGTGCTGTTCAGCCTACCTGCCAGCGCCTTGCCTTTGTAGAGGAGTCCCTGTTGATTGACAGGTATGTTGAGCCTGTCAGAGACCAGACTCCAGACTGTGGAGACCTTCTCATCCTCACAGACCTGTCAAGAGGCAAGAACACACAGTGAGGGGACGAGCATTAAACACTGAAACCACATCTTCATCCTCACCGTACAGGCGAGAGACAAGAACACACACACACACACACACACACACACACACACACAGTATCAGAGCAATCTAGCGAGGGGACGGTCGAGTATTGTCAAGAGCAAAAACACACTTTCATAAAAACTGCTGATTTTGTATTATTATGGTCTGTATGTGTGGCATGCTATAGAAATGTATTGTGGTTTGTTCTTTTTTTGTGCTCTGTACTGTACAGTGCTTTGTGAAACGCTTGTACAAAAATCGCTATATAAATGCAATAAATAAATAAATAAATAAATACACTGGAAGTGCTTCACATTGTCACAGACCAGTATTATGAACTTGCTCTTGGTCTACAGCCATAATATTGTGTGAGAATTATTTCTCAGTCTCACAGATGAACCGACATTTAATGCAAGGGCCGAAAACAATATGTCAATTTAAACACAATAGCAACACTGAGGTGAAGATACAAGCCCAACACATTTCTCTTAGAGGTAGTCGAGCAAAGCAAGAGGCGAGGACGGACACATCTGCTGGAAACGCATGGATATGAATTTGTTTCCAGGTTCATTTCAACACACAGCCCTACACGCGTGAGACACTCTAGCCTGCATGTATTCCGCTCACGTGTGCAGGAGTGGCGGCAGGCGCAAGAACGCTGTGTGTTGTGTGTTGTGTGTGGAGAGAGTTCGGGTGCGTTCACGACACGCAGATTTCCGTCATTCTGCGCAGAATCGGAGCAAGTAGCCAATGAATTTTCGGAATCTGCAGAATCTGCGCAGACTTAACAAATACATAAACAACACAGTGAATTCTAATCAGAAATTACAGTTTAAGTGACTAATGTAATGCAACCACCATGGATCCCAAAATGATAGATACAGATTGGCCAACAATCAATGCTGCAGGGAACAAGAACAACAATATAATAAACAGCGACGTCACTCCTTCACAACTCGTGTGCAGCGAACTCCCAACAATAAAAAGAAATTAACACACACCCGGTGATATTAAAACCATGAAGAGGCAACAACCTCGTGTGTGCACAATAAAGCATTAGCGGGGGCAATCAGATCAATCATCCATAGCAAAAAACAACACAGCAACATTAATTTGCGGTCCATTGTCGTTCTGGGTCCGACATTGCAATTATTCCTCACAGGTCCTTTGTCGGACTGAGTCCGACATCATTATAGCAACGCAATAAACGGGTGTTTAGTCGTTTTTTCTCCGGAAAAAGCCGAGAAAACCATTCAATTGCCGAGTGGGAGCGACAGGAGCCGAGACAAGTCGAAAAAAAAAAAAAAAAAAAAAAAAGGCGTATCTCATGAATAGTCATACATGGTATCAGGTATCAGATAACGGGGCGTTCATAGTAAACAAGCTGGCTGAGTGCGTCAGCGCACAGAGACTATCATGGACATTTGTAGAGCTTTTTTCAGATGTTATTTTAATAAAATAATGACTTGGATCGCATTATTGAGGAGTTTGGTGATAAAACGAGTGATCCGGAGATGATCGATCGGTATGTACGACTATTATTATTATTAATTATTATTATTATTATTATTATTATTATTATTATTATTATTATTATTATTATTTCTTACATAGGTAAACGCTATAGCAAACGAAAGGCTGGGGCGGGGCTGGAGATGCCTAGTGAGTGGTTTGTTGATATGCAGGGCCATTTAAACCCGTTTGACTGTGAAAAAAAAATACTTTTAAACAGCGCGTCTAAAATGAACTGCGCGTGTGAAAACCTGACGTGCCTGTTGCGCACTTAATAAATGGACTGCAAAGGGTAAAAACAAACACAGAAAATGGAGGCTGGCGCGCTTTCGATTATGACAAACAAAAAGGATGAGATGAAGCCGTACAGCCAAAACACCAGCCCCTTAAACAGGTATAATTAACAATACGGTTTTGTTTTACCTGAGGAGAATCCTATTGCGATGTGAAACTCCAGGCAAGCATGGGGGCGGACATTCTGTGAAGCGCGCATGCTGACGTAGGCTTTGTTATGACCGTGAACGCGCCTGATAGAAGTCTGTGGGGACCCTGCTTTCACTGCTCGTGCTGTGCCCTGTAGCTCAATATGCAGGGGTTATTTTTTTTATATTAAAAAAGCCGTTTTGTGGCTTTCCAAAGACGTATCATGCGTCTGGATCGGATGTTCGTAGACAAAATGATAATTGTTTACATTTGGTCAAATACAAGATTGCATGTAGTTTCCGAACATCTCCCCCTGGTGGTTAATTACGGTGTTTACGGCAGAATAATTCAATGGGTTTCTCCATATCCCATATATTTTCATATTACCCACAATTCAATTTGTGACACTTAACTCGAAAGGTACATATATTTAAAATTAAATATATATTTTTAATAATTAAAATTGTATAAAACATTGAACATATATTATCCTCAAACGCCGTTTTGATAACAATATAATATTTGAACTTATTTTAATATATAAATTAATAGGTTGTAACCCTAAATTGAATTTTACTTAGTTATACGAATTATAAATAGCTATTGGAATGATGTAATTAGCATATATCCCAATTATCCTGAATTGTAAAATACTGATTTGTGAGGAATAAATGAAAAGTTGTGTAATATAGATATATATTTTTTAATTTCAAAGAATTAAATTGTATAAAACATTAACCATATAATCCTCAATGACCACTTTGGTGACAATATAATATTTTTTTTTATCATTTTAAGATAGAAATATACTGTAATAAAATCAAACCACAAATAGACACTGGACTAATTATATGAGTTATAAATAACAATTGAACTCTTTATATATTATATAGCAAGAGCTGTGTGGCTTGAGCTAGTGATTGTGCTTGGTATGAGTGAAGTGGCTGAGATGAACGTGTGTGAGTAAATACAGTGCTGAGAAAGAAGGCTGGCTGGAGAGAGATGGGAGCCCCCCAGGAAAGGAGGGAGGGGGAGGGGGAGGATGGAGAGATTGGGAAGAAGAGAGAGAAACGATGGGGAGGAACAGAGAGGGACAATGGGGACGGGCGCGGAGGATGAAGAGGGGCAAAGACGAGCCACGCGCGTCAAAAAGTCCAGCGCTGGACTTTTTGACGCGCGTGGCTCGTCTTTGCCCCTCTTCATCCTCCGCGCCCGTCCCCATTGGACATAGACCACCCCCCCCCCCCCCCCCGACCACTGACTCTTGACCCATGACCATTCACTTATGAGCCCTTCAACCTTTTAGGATATACATTTTATTTTCTTTTATATATTTTAACCCTTTAGACCCCTGAATAATTAAAGAACCCTTTTGGAGATTCCTTGAAATTTTGGCAAAAAACAGATTTCACTTGACTTATTGAAATAACTGTCTTGGAAATTCTATTGAAAGGAAGAGAGACTGTAGATTCTCAAACAGCAAGCTTTATTAAGATTTGCAAACCTGGAGCCTGTCACAACACTCAGTGCAGAGTCAGTTTGAGAACAAGCCCACATAACACTGCCAAACTTGTGACAGTTGGGCATGTAGCAACTTGAGCAAAACTCTTGCATACAGAGGAGACAGAGACCATATTTTTAGTAGAACAGACAGTCAAAAGGGTGGCTCAAAATTATCTTCATGACTCATAACTTCTACTTTTGCAATTGGTTGCCACATTGTAACGGTTTGAAACTAAAAGCTTCAGCCAACAGCGAATAAATCCAAAAAAACGAGGGTCCTCAATTAACAAATTTAATGCCACACACACCAGTAAACTACACACAAGTGAATTGCAAATGATTTAAGACAAGCCCACAAATAGTAGAGGGTAAAGCAACAAACAATTTTAAAGTCAGGCAAGGAAATAAAGATATGAAATAGCCAATTACTAATATAGTAAAAAAACTTATAAATGCATAAATTATACATATATATATATATATATATATATATATATATATATATATATATATATATATACATATATATATATATATTACAAAAATTATCACACACATAGCACTCATGCAAAACAATGTCTCGAACAAATCAAGTCCAAAAAATAATCCAAGTAATCCAACCAAGCAAAAAAGAAACACATGCAAAAAATGGAAACAACCCCAGAATGTTCTCACCCGACTGTTTGTTTGTTTGTTTGTTGATGCTTATTCTGTAGTTCCAGTGGCAGTCCAACAGCAACAAGTTGTCCAAGAGATGCTCCAAGGTAGGTATAGTTCTTATTTAATATAATTTTCTTGTAAATA